>NC_136489.1:53722374-54034874 GCF_053919585.1 Euprymna scolopes | reverse complement strand
GCAGAACGGTGGTTTATTAAAATGGCGGGGTCGCGTTCGCGCCTGGTCCACAAAGTATGGAAATAAAAAAAATGTAAATTAAAAAAAAAACGTTTACAAGTGTTTTTGATATAGATGTACATGAGAATATTTTGATAATTATGTTTTAACTTAAATAGGGATGGTATAATAAAATTGGGTGGTCTGCGTTCGCGCCTGGCCTCCATAGAATGGAAATAGGCACACACTTTAATAAAGACATTTCATATGTATCTGCGTAAATATACTTTGATAATTATGTTTCAGTTTGAAGAAATGTAGTATAATAACATTATGTGGTGTTCGTTCGCACCTGACCCCCATAGAATGGAAATATGTCTCAAAGTTTTACAAGGTCTTTTTAATATCCACAGAATATTGTGGTAAATGTTTCAGTGTGAACAGGTATAGTATAATAAATTATTGGATTTATCTATTTTATTTTTTCATTTCATCATATTTTGCTTTGGTTTAGATACCTCCAAATTCGAAGCTATCTCTTTACAACAGTTCCTTTTCATAACCTATTATACTTTCATAAATCAGAATCCATTTTCTGTAGGCTTTTTAGGAACCCAGTCAACGACTGGTACTATTGCTAGTGTATATATATATATATATATATATATATATATATTTATATCCGTCAGTTCTATATACACCATGTTATATAATTTTACATTATATAGTCGGTTTTGCAAAGTAATCTTATATAAAAATTATGAAAAGAAAATTGCTAAACCGCACATAGTTAAATTTATAGATGAAATTGAGATAACTTATAATTTTTATCTCGCACATCGATAGAATTGGAATTATCATGTTGCAGCATTTTTCTTTTTTCTCATTTACGTGAGTTTTTCTATCATGTTTTCATTTCTGCTCTTCATATTTATATAATATTACGCTGACGTACTTTCATATTCGTACGTAGTTTGTGAGTTTTCATCCATCTCTAAAGATGGGCGATCGCTGAAGAATCAATGATCATAACGTATTTTGAAAATATATCTAATTAAGTGTATTTATGCAGTACAATAGTATTTTCGTGATTGTGTTTGTGAAGGATGCCAAGAGAAGGGAAAAGGGAAATATAATAAAACCACGTAATATTCTACGACCACAGAAGATAATATATATTCTTCATTTCTTTATATTTTTAATTTTTTTTTAATATTTTTTCGCATGACCATTTTTACAAAAGTTTTCTGTCAGATATTTTTTTATTTTTGTCTTTTACGTTTGCGTTTATGTTTTCTTTGTTTTACTTTTTGGATTTTGTATTTCTGTACTTTTTATTTTATTCATATTATAATCGGTCTCTCATTATTTCTCTCTTTCCTTCCAATTTTCAATTTCAACGTTTTTTTTTGTATTATCTATTGCTATTCTACAATTTTTCTATAACTCATTTATACATTACTGATTCATATAAAAATTTTAAATACATTATATATAGTTTTTGAAAACGTTTTATTACATCAATCTGACAACCAATTGCTTTGTCATGCAATGGAGTTTTTGCTAAAATCTAAGTGTAATATGATGGATTTTTTTTAGTTTATGTCTATTGCTTATATATAAACTTTACCTAAATACAAAGATATCTAGTATTCCGTATCATAATTCCATATTTTTACTTTATAAAATTAAAGTTACTGTAAACCTACGTGCTTATTACATTACATTAAGTGTTCTTTACATAACACTGACCTAGAAATTTTGTTATAAAATTCTTGAAGATTGGTTAGGCTGTTTATTATAATATTTATACACAGAAAGTAGTCGAGCAAGTAACTGTTCGAAAAAAAATGTTACTTGCAGTCTACTAGTGAGTAATGACGCCGTAGGTAATACTTTAAAACACATTTTTTTTAAATTTCCTCGCCAAATATTTGATGACTTCCTTTGCAATAGTAATAATACTACTTTCCATGCTCTTTTGTTCTATTTCATATATTATTTTATATTATTTAATATGATATCGATGTTTTTTTAACTCTTTTTTACAAAATCGATCGTTAAGGGTTTTCCAAACGAGCGACTATTTATACTACCATAACATAACATTTAATAACTGTCTGCTAAAACTATAACTACTACTACTATTTATTTATAACAGCGTCAGACTGACTGCTTGGTAGAATTGAAGAGAGAAAGAGACAGAGAGAAAGAGACGGATAGAGAGAAAGTGAATTTTAACCGTGCTTATTACATTACGTTAAGTGCTCTTTATATTACATATACCTAGATATTTTGTAACAAATTCCTGAAGATTGGTAAGGTTGTTTATTAGAACATTTTACACACACGCACACACGCGCACACACAAACAAACACACACACACACATATATATATATATATATATATTTTAACAGAAATTAACTATATATACAAACATAGAATTTTACTTATATTCCCTGCGATACAATATTTCAATCGTGGACACTTATATTAATTTATGTCGACATGAAAGACAGAACATATTTTTTAAATATATTAAATATGAGACTTATATATTAAAATAAAATTAATTCAAATCAAATGTCGATGTATAAAATTAAATGTACATCTGATCACTTTTATTTTGCAAATGACATTCTATGTCTATATAAATGCCTCCTAAATCAGTTTATATCACTAAGAATAAACCGAATTTAGAGGACGACCTGATATTGTTCAGGTTAAATGAGGATAACCAAATGCTTCTCACTTCCAGTAATTTTTATTATAATCGAAATTGGCGAAATAATCCGTGTTTCAATTTTATTGACAAAGTGCCTAATCTAGCCGGAAATCCACCATAGTGCAATCTTCACCTGCCTTCCGGCACTGACTTAGTCCACTATACATTGTGGTGTATATATCAATGTAGAGAAGCTACTGTTCAGTTTATATTTTTTACATAATGGCTTGAATGAAATTTTAAAATGCAATTCAAGTATCATGTTTTAATCGGGCTCTAAACAGGAACATTCATATTATGCACATCTCTAGTAGTGAAATCTAATTTTTATTTAATACAACTATCCTTTCTGGTTGGACATTGAAAACATTTCTCAGATGAACTTAGTCATAAGCCTGTACGAAAGTGTACAACTTAGTCCGAATCAAACAATTCCATACTTAATCAGGTTGTTTGGAATATCGAAAGCATTTAGAAACAAAACCTTAGAGGGATGCAATATTTCGTCGATGGGACAGAGGTTGAAGCCTAGGTGACAGTTCAGGACATATCATTTTGGGGACACTCTACTAAACCCTGTCCAGGATTGAAAGACCAGTAACATATGCACCAGCCCAAAGATGACATCAAGACTCAATATATGGGATAATGGTGGCTTTATAGAGGTTCAGGATACTTTCTAGACTGGAAGAAAGAGCCCACCTTATTTGCAGAACCTTGTGCCATGCTCCCAATGAATTTGTTACAACTCTCTCTGTGTTCTCTGTGTTCTCTGTAAACCTTAAGCCGAGGATTATTTTAAGATTATGTATTAAGCCATAGCTATTGTTGGTCGAGAAGGTTTATTTTGTGTTTATTGATGGTAACATGCTAAGTGTTGGCAGTATTGATCATGCCCATCCATTTTTGTTCCCATTCCTCTAAGGATTGAAGGTCTTACTCTAGTGTATTAAAATTTCCTTGGATATGTGATTATTTATATTCACCTCGTTTATGTTATAGAGCGTGGTGTCATCAGTAAATATACCCATCTCAGAGACAATTTGATCAGGGAGGTAATTTATGAATATTAGGAATAATAAAAGTCCAAGGTTAGACCCCCGAGGTACACCTGCAATTATTTCATATTGGTTAGATATACGGCCATCGAAAACAATCTAGATTCTTCTCTTATTAAAGAAATACTTAATTATGTTAAGCATTTGTCCAATAACATCGCATGATCTGATCTTTTTGAGTAGACCATCGTCCTATACCATGCCAAAAGTCTTAGATATATGTAGAGCTACTGATCAACCCTCCTCTGCTTTATCCATATATTTGTATATGTATTTAGAGATTACAGTTGGTATATCTGCTGTATAACAGCCTTACCTTAATCCATATTCTTGGTCGGTCAGAAGTTTAGCAGATGTACGGTAATAGTCTAGAGATTGATTAATTATGGATAGAAATATTTTGACGAGAAACGGGAGGAGGCTAATGAGGCGATAATTTAATGGGTCAGTTCTTTCGCCAGAATTCTCGTAAATTGGTTTCACAGAAGCAGAATTACAGCAGCCAGGAAAGCAACATTCGTATAGGCATCGTGTAAAGCTTGGAGAGGACTAGAGCAAACTCAGCGGAACATTTATTTTATAGCCCAACCAAGATCAGATCGGATCGCTATGTATTTGAGATGTCTAGGATTTTTTAATGATATTATGCACCTTAGAAAAGGTATATTTCAGATCATCTAGTGTGGCGTTATTCCACAAAGGAAATCAGAAACCGAGTGGCTTGCTGGTTCCAATTTGAAGTTTGAGGGAAACCGACTGGCAAGCGTGTTAGCCTTCTCGGTTTTCCCAATGATTGTTGAATAGTGGGGGAATTGTTTATTACCCATTATTTACTACAATGTCGTAAATTTTACAGAAATCGCGAGTTCCCAATTTCTGTGCTTCGGTGTGTTTTCTGGTGGTTTCGGAATATTCTTTCTAAGCTGTCGCTATTTCTTTTTTTACAATTACATCTACCTTCCATATACTTTTGTCTGTTTGTACTAGACATATATCTGTTAAACCATGCATGCTGTCTTTAAGCAATGACAGCTGCACAAGAAGACGGGGACAGTAGGATTGGCTATAGAATTTGCGCGTAGGAACCTGTGCTTCAATTGCCGTTAGGAACCATGCAATGGTCTCATTTGCGCATTCCAGGGACCAGGGAAAATATATTTTCCCATGGGGCATCTATGATGAAATCCCTGATAGCTTTCCCATCGGCTTACTCATAATACTTTGTCGTTTTGAGCAATGTCTCTTCAGTTAAGGGTCGAGAATTAAGAACGATTTCTATCATTATCACAGCGTGATCAGCATTCCCGAGTGGTCTATGAGCATTTGTTACACAATCATTAAGAACTTTATTCAAAAATAGATCTAGAAGTGAGGCATTTTGATCTTGCTGATCTGGGAAATCTGTCGGAATTGTAACCCTCTGTTATACGGAATGAAATAATGAGAAGCTACGTGTTATGCTATAATATGCATCTTATTACATAGAAAACCCAAGCCAATTATTATGGTGGACATTGATGTCACCAAATACAAGCACTTGTAAGCTAGTATGGAGGGAGAGTGCTGTATCTATGATGTCAGAGACTTGGTTGATTAGCGCATAGTCCTTGGTCAAGGGATAGGGGTAGAGAAAATATAAGTAATTAATGTACTGTTGCATGTTAAGTCTAAAGCACATAAAGACCTAGTTGTTTGATTCAAGTTTTGTTTTTTCTGGACAGGAGGAGGGTGTTTCGAATATAGATTTCAAGTCTGTGCATAGGCAACGAACTCACACAGACATACGCACCACATTTACACACATAGGGAAGTTGTCTTTTTATATATGAGTAGATATTGATATCTAATCCTTATGAGTTATATATCTGCAGGGCACCTACAATTTCACAGTTTTAATACATATATAATTTAATCACATTTTATAGATCAGATTGGCCATCCTAGCCCTAGTTCAACATTGATAATATTCGTGGAATTATTTTTGTATTTATTTTTGCACATATGGATATAGAAACTATTACACAACGGGATATTATAGTGTTTAGTTCACTGTACCTTATAAAACAGAGTTCCATATAAATTTAAGGCATATCAGTTCATTAAGAATTGCCTAGTAATCTTTATTAATCCAGAACTGTACATATAAGGGGCACCATAATTGTCCGTTACAACTGTTTATGAGAATGCCCAAAGAAAATTACAACAAGTCTTTGCAAAAAAAAAAAAACAATTGAACCGACAGCTAGACAAATAAGAAGAAACACACAGTGAAACAAATAATGTATACTCATGAGCAAAAAACATGGGTCAAGAGTGAAAGAAGGAAGAAATCGTTTTCAATATTTTTCAAAGAATTTCTGTTAATATTAACTGCAAATTCTTATTTTGCAGATTATTATAATTATAGCATATAATAATAAGTGAAAAATTTAAATCTAGGCCGAATCTTGGCGAGGATATAAAAAGAATTGCAGGATTAAGGCAGTCCGAAATGATTTACAAACAGATTTTTGATATTTAATAAACGAAAACGTTAAAATATCTCTTTCTGTAGTGAAGCGAATTGGTCAACGGTTCAAAGTCGAACGCCTGTGAAAAGGGAAATCTCGATCTGGTCGCCCGTGAGCATCGACTTTGAAGTACGAATACAGGCTTAAATTAACTGTTTTGAAGGATAGAAAGAAAACCTATGTCGACCATAGCAAAGAATTCAAAACAGGCGCTGGGAAGTCTCTTTCTACATATACATTATCTAGAACGATTGAAAAGAAAAAAAGATTTTCCTCTAATAGATGTGCAAAGAAGCCATTTTTATCTAAGAAGAACATCAATGATAGAAAAAGATTTTTCTCGTATTATGGCAAGAAAGATACAGACGAGTTCAGGAATGTTTTCTGTTTAGATGAATCAAATTTTTTTCTTGTTAGTGATGCTCCCGATGCTCCCGAAGGGTGCAGTCGAAGAACTGGAGAAAAAGTTTCGCCAACTTGCATAAAAACGACAATTAAACACGGAAATGGATCGATAATGGTACGGGGAACTTTTACTGCAGCAGGGGTTGGGGAACCTCTTAGATGTGAGAAGTCAATCAATGCAAAGGAATACATTCGAATATTAGAAACAGGACTGTTACTAAGAAGCTGAGAATATCCCAGAACATTATTTTCCAACATGATAATGCCCCTGCACACATTGCTAACGTCACAAAAAATGATTATCTGATAATTCAATTGATGTTATATTTTGCCCAGGTGAAAGCCACGATTTAAACCCAATGGAGAATATTTTGTCAATAATATATCGTGCATTGGCCGGAAGAACTTTTGAGAAGAATGGCAAACTGTGGGAAGCTGGGAAAGGCGAATGAAACAGAAACCACTCTTCACAGTGTTCCACTTTGGTTGAGAGTATGTCTAAAAGGAAAGATCTCTTAAAGAAATCAAAAGTAAATGCGATTCCATCCTAAGCATTTATTAAAGTAAACATTTTGCTCTGTGTTATTAGTCTCGTTTAAGTTTCCTTGTTCAATTGTTTTCTTTTTCAATATAGCTTTTAGTGCAAAAAACTGTATAAAATTTGTTTAACCCATTTTTTGCTCACTAAGGTATATGAATACATATTTCTTTTTATATAAGTTTTAAGAAATGGAATGAAAGTTATTAATTTTGTAATCAAATGAAACTAATAAAAACTTCAATATCTTTCAATAGTGAAATACTAGAGCCATAAGTATTCTTACAGTGCACTACTTAAGCAGGAACAAACATTCCTTTTATGTTCATTCGAAAAGCGTGAATGATTAAGTAACAATATTACTGGCACATTGCTGGTATTTTATATAATAATCATACATCATAAGCTAGAGAACCCCTCAGCGCAAAAGATGCATAAAAACAAAGCTTCTATAGGTCCAAACAGTCCTTAATCATCAGCAATCTACATTAACAATGTAAAACATATTACGCGCGATATATTTTTTAAGAGATTATTATTCATTATCAAGATTTTACTTATGGATATTATAGTGGTGTACAGTTCTTTTGGTTAGGTAATTATACAGGGTGTTTCAAAAGTCTTGGGAACATAAAGATTTTTAATAACTCAAAAACTATTAGGAGTTAAAAAATGAAATTGGTACCGTTGGAAAGGTTAAAGTTTCAAGTTTTGCGGGGAATCTTCAAACTTGCTCAATATGAGCACCATTCGTCACACGGCAGACATCTAGTCGATAGTCCATTTCCTGCCAAACGCGTTCCAGCATCTTGACGTCAATGGTTCCCACAACTGCCGTTATTCGAGCCTTTAGTTCGAAAATATCTCTTGGAAGGGGCGGCACATAGACTTGTTGCTTGACAAAGCCCCAAAGGAAAAAGTCACACGGGGTAAGATCTGGAGACCTAGGAGGCCAGGGCATGAGAACGTCATCACCTCGCCCAGATCTCCCAATCCATCTACCAGGCAGCCTTGTGTTAAGAAACTGCCTTACTTTAAGTCTCCAGTGTGGTGGTGCACCATCTTGTTGAAAAATGAAGTCATCAAATTCTGCTTCTTCCAACTGAGCCATTAACCAGTCTTCCATCATGTTGAGATAGGATTCACCAGTGATATTTGCCTCTTCAAAGAAGAACGGTCCATAGACACCTTTCTTGGAAATTGCACAAAACACGTTCACTTTTGGTGAATCTCGCTCGTGCTCAAGAATTTCATGAGGATTCTTAGTACCCCATATGCGAGTGCTATGCTTGTTAACTTTGCCATTCAGATGGAAGGTCGCCTCATCGCTAAAAACAAGCCGGTCATCATAGCCGTTATCTTCCAACTTCTCTTGCATTGCAATGCAAAAGTCACGGCGAAGTGGCTTATCAGTGTCCTTCAACTTTTGGACCAACTTGAGCTTGTAAGGTACCATTTGCAGTCGTTTCCTTAAGACACGCCAGACAGTTGCTGGAGCAAGCTGAAGTTCCCTGCTGGCGCTTCTCACTGATTTACGGGGGCTCCGCTGAAAGGCTGCCCGGACTTGCTCAACTGCAGCTTCTGAAGTTGAAGGGCGACCTGTTCGCTTACTTGGGCACAAACACTCATCTTTCACAAATTTAGCATGCCATCTGACAATGGGTTTCCTTTCAGGGACTTCTTTTTTAAATTTCTTGCGAAATGCACGCTGAACACATGTCCACGATTCAGTCTTTGCAAATTGGAGGACGCAAAACGCCTTGTCTTGTTTAGAGAACGCCATTACTGCACATGGAAAGATAAGACGAAAATCATTAGTATGACCAAAAACTTGATTAAGCAAGCTTTAAAATGACACCAGTTTCATTTTTCTACCTGGAATAGTTCATGAGATATACGAATTTGTAATGTTCCCAAGACTTTTGAAACACCCTGCAGAATGCAATTTCTTTTACTGTTTCTAGTATTCCATTACATTAACGCTTTTGGGTCATGTCTTTTATTTTAATACTTAATATATCAATTACTATTATATAAAAGGTACTTTGTGTGCAAGTGTGTGTGTGTATGTGTGTGTGTGTGTGTGTGTGTGTGTGTGTGTGTGTGTGTGTGTGTGTGTGTGTGTGTGTGTGTGTGTAAGTTAGTCTCCTATGAACTTAAATTCAGGTGAGACGATTTTTTGGGGATTTCACATCAAAAGCATTTCATGTGTTTGGAAATGTTCTTTCGTAGGTTTTGTATCGGAATGCCTCTGATAATTATTGAAACACGAAAATCAAATAAATTCCGATTAAAGAGAAAGTCCGATTTCGGCTAATGTTAACAACATTTATACATCTTACACCACGAGTGCATGAGCAAAGTTTTATCATTTCATAAGCAGAATGACTCAGTCTAAAAAATCATCCGTAGATCTTTTTCTATAAAGACCCACGTACGAATAAATGTTAGATTTTAGAGCACAAAGGAAACATAATTCTTGAATTTTGTATTCTTAATTTTAATTGAAATTATTATATAAAAATAATTTCATACAATCTACAGTTCCTTATTTATTCGGCGCATTCAAAATTAAAGCTTTTCTAATCAGCACAATTGAACCATAATACTTGACTTTTTTATTTTAAACACTGAGGTAAAGTCATAATTTACAGATAATTTTATGAAATCAACAGAATATTCTCTACAGGGAAATGTAAACTACAATGTATTGGTGACTAAGTCACGGCGGAAATCCGGGTAAAGCTTCCATCCCATACACTGCGGGGGTCCTTACTTGAGCATGAAGTCTATTTTATTAAAAGTGGACGATAGCACCAATTTCGATAACAATACAAGTATGGAAAGTGATGAAAAATTGTTTGGTTATTATTCAGTCCCAGATAACGTCGGATTTCACAGCTTATATATATATATATATATATATATATATATATATATATATATATATATATATATACGTACACACGCACACATACACACACAAATATATATATATATATATATATATATATATATATATATATATATATATAGTGGACACGTGGTGGACGGATGTCTGTTTAAATAGATATTTGGCGAGATTATTTACGGGCACCGCTCCTGTGGGTCGATCGGTAGAACTGCTGACGGTTCAATCCTCGGCTTGGGATAGGTGCTTGTCTAGTGGCACTGATGAGTTGTGATACAACGAAACAGGACTGTATGTCAATGACTATATATATATATATATATATATATATATATATACATATATATATATATACATACATACATATATATTGGGGTGTATATGTTCGTGTAAGTTTGTGTACCTTAGATTGATAATAAGAAATGTATTTCACGTTTTCACATAATGAATTGTCATGTATACCGCATATGTGGGTTTGATAAACTTATATCATAATGAATAAGATATGATCCAAGTATAGAAGAACGTTTGTTTGTTGAAGGCAATGACTTAGAACATTTTGAATTATATTTTGACGGATGGTCACACAAGACAAACATAAGATTAGTAAAGGCGTGAATGATTTGAACTTAGGTGTTGCTATTCCTGCCTCGGGATCGTGACCTTCATATTAACGCTTTACTTCTCTTTATATCTTCCGCATTAAATTACTTTGGAAATGTGTAGTCAAACAGAAAGGAAATTTTGACACGTATGTTTAATATTACGTAATTTTAAGACATTGGCCTGTGAGATCTGAAAATATTCCACGTTTCATGAAAGTAATTATATTTTCGCACATGCTTTTGATAGCTTATCATGTGTTATCGAATAACACTACTCAGATTGAATGATTCCATATCCGTCCCTGCATCTTTAATACAAAAGATCTACCAAAGTGTCACACCGGTTATTGAAACGCATATTAAATAAATGTTTATTTTAATATACCTTCACGTGTATAAACGTTGATATTTGATTTTGTAACAAATTTTCGATCACATATTCGACAACATATTCAAAAAAGTTAAAGCTCAGCTACCTTCCACTGTAAAATTACGGTTACTTTCTGACTATACGAAAATCACACAAAACTCTCATCAATGAAAAAATTATTTTCGAAAATATTCCGCCCCTGTGAAGACAACTGTTTCAAAGCTGTCGATGATATGGTTGTTTTCTCAAATTTACTGCTAATATATTCTAATATGTTATTGCCTAACCATTATTTTTTAATCAATATAACAGTAAGAATGTGTTCGTTTGGGGACACTTCTAAACCTACATCCTCAACGACTTTTTGATATACAGACGTAAAATAAAAGGGTATTCAGGTATGTGGAAAACTTTTTACTCAGTTTTAATACGGACAAAGGAGTCATAATTGAAAAATTGGTAATGATGAAAGATCTTTTTCAGTACAAAATCAAAATGTTCCTAAAGAATCAGTCATGGAAACCAATAGACAATTCGTTAAGCGAAATCACCAAATTTTCGTATTATTATTGTAACATATTTTACATTATGGATGAAATATGTGATTTGCGGAATTATAAGGACACGTTATGTAGAAAGTATGAGATTACTGGGATCCAATTGTAGTCAAAATGTCTGAAACCAATTAAAAGAAAATGCCCTTGTGAAGCACGTAGGTTTAACAAAGGTTCACATATTAAACGTCCATATTAACCATTGTAACCAATCATCTGATACCCCCTCTCACACACACACATACACACACACACACATATATATATATATATATAAGTTTAAATTTACAATAAAAATCTATTGCCTATTGAGCTTTTTTATTCGGTTGGGATTAAATTATCTATATATCAATACTAGTAGATACAAGGAGTCCGTTCGACGTTGCCTGGTCGTAATTTATGCTAACATACGTTCTTCTTTTTAATTGAAGCAGAATTCGTATTTATTATTATAGAGCAGATTCTCTATGTGTCATTATATTGTACCCAATTTATATAGTAATATTTTGAATGTTTCAAAATTACTTTCGGTGTATCAGTTGAGATTGAATTGAAAATTCAGCGTTCCAGCCATAGTTGTTTTTAGGTTCCTAGTGTTATATATTGGTTATCATTGAGGTTATCCTAGTGGGGCGCCAAATTGACGTTTGTAACATAGCGTTCGTCCTGTAGGGGCACCATTTACGTTTGGTGTATACACTGTATAACATCAAAAAGGATTCCGTGTGAGTATGATTGTCTCTAATATAAATGGTTGGGTGTTTGATTATCATAAAGGGAATCGTGTGTGTGACATGTAATTTCTGAACCTACCTCTGCTTCTTCGATCTTGGACCATCTGGAAATTTCTCATCCTCGAGTGAGACGTTATACCTGTTTGACGAAGATTTATCACTCCAAGACGATGAATGGGTTTTATAGTTTTTATTTCACTTTCCCCAGAGGTCCTGCAGGAGGTGGAAGTAAAATCGGCTTGTGTGGGTTCTTCTTCACACACGTCAGCGTTCGTCTCCCCCTCCCCAGTTAAGAGGGGGAGACAACGGAAAAACGTCCGTCTTCTTCAAAGCCCAAATCAAATCTCACCGTACTGCTGATCACGTCATTCATACGTAATCTGGTCAGCTGACCGTCGGTTCTGGTAAACGTGTCTACCTCCACGTTTACTCACCTCTCTCTCTCTGTCTCTCTCTCTCTGTAACACTAGCATTTGTCGCTATCCCTTGAGGAGGCCAAAAGCATATTTTAAGTAAGACAAATATATGTTCGTAAGCTAAGTCTATTTAATTCTGCGAACTTGATTTTTTGTAAAAATACTCATTAATAGCTATTTTATAGGCGAAAAACCATTCGAATGTGTTCTCAATGTCCAAATCTTTTATATATAAATATAAATATAAATATATATATATATATATATATATGTATTCCTTTCATTCCACGAATATGTGTGTATATATGACACAAAATGATAACACTAAAAGATGGAGGACGTGAGGAAGCATGTCTGTGGAAATCCTTTTACCCGAATACGATGCCCAGCCTGTTAAAAATATACGATTTGTTGTAAAAATCTAATGGATAAACATCTGAAGAAGTTGGTGGGGACAGGATATTTTTACGGAAACATAAATCATAAAATTGCCACTCATTAATGAAAGAGCTGTAATGTAAAACCCCAGGAAATAAACGAAGGTTATAAAAAGAAAACGTGAGTCTTTGAATTCTCAACACAACTTTGCACTATATATGCTCTGTCGCTATTAAATGGACACATTGAGCTTTACTCAAAATTAATGGTGAATGGTTTGAAAATAATAATCTAGAACCGTTAAACGAAAACGTTATACATGGAAAGTAACGGCATTTCAAAAACAAACTTTATATATATATATATATATATATATATATATAATAGCATCATAATGCCACTCTGAACGATGTTAAAAGCATTTAAAAATGAATGTTTCATTTTCAAAATATTTCTTGCGGTTGACGGTGGCTGAGTTGATTTGGTACTTGCTTACAGTGCCGAAAATAAGAATATTTTTATACTAAATTTACGCAATTATCTACAATGTGTAAACCATGTATAAAAATTATTAAGCGTATGTATTAAATGAAATCTCTCGTCTCATGAGAAACCGCACACAAGGAATATGCAAAGTAATAAACACACATGCAGTAAATTATATATGCGTGAGTGAGTATATTAAGCCATTCGTTTTGTGCGTTTTAAATAGAAAATGTATATATAAAAGCGAGGAAAACTAAACTTTATTGGTATAAATACACACATGTATATACATATATATATATATATATATATATATATATATATATATATATATATATATATATGCATATATTATTTGTAAAAACTGATCTCATTGTAGGTAATTTATTTATTATTGTTTAATATTTAATTCGACGTATCGAAAGTAGCATGTGTAAAACAAATTACTTACAGTGATATGTATTTTGCTCGAAAATAAAACATAATGTTTAGACATTGAGACCCAGATCTCGGAAAATAAGATTCATATTTATTCCATTTGCGAAACTCATCTGTTAAGATGCAGAGTGGAATATATTAAAATGCCTGAGAATATTGAAAAATATAATTATTAGACTTGTAAGTAAGATAAAAACTACGTTTACATTATCTTTTATAACTCTATTCATTAATAAAATACAAAGTATCATAAACAAAATGCATAGAAAACGCAATGTGATTCTCGGATATGACATTTACAGTGTAAAATTTGTATTTAATTCGAATTTACTTTTGTTATTGTTGAGTTTGAGATGATATAAACTAGCTCAAATTAAGACCAAGGGAGTCTGCTACTTAGCGAACTCAGAATATCAAAACTCGTTACAACGTGCTTCCGGGTTGATTTAGCTCACACTACGGTATTTATATTTACTCTCTATCGCCCCCATAACAGCGGAGTTACTATCTTTCAAAGCATATCTGAGAAAATTGACCAAGTCTTATCTGCTTATCCTTCAGCTAACATTCACGTATGTGGTGACTTCAACGTTCACAACGTCGAATGGTTGACCCACTCTAACAAGACCGATGATGAGGGGAGGTTCTGTCATGATTACTCCATTGCCTATGACCTAACTCAGATTGTTCAGGAACCCACCCGTGTGCCCGAAAATGACGGCCAGTATGCGAGCCTACTGGACCTTTTTCTCACAACTTGCCCTGAACTATGTTTAGTTTCTGTTCTGTCGCGTCTTGGCTCTTCCGACCACTCTGTTGTATCAATTAAGATAAAAATGAAGTGTAATAAGTCCCCAGACGTACCTCTCCATCGTACAGTATATCGATACACTAAAGCTGACTGGGATAGCTTCCGTACATTTATATCTGATCTACCTCTGCATTCCATGTTTAAAAAGGATGTGTCCTCTATAGTATTAGACCTGACGGAATGGTTAATTGTAGGTATTGACCGTTTCATACCCTCGAAAAAGTTTCAGCAAAAACCTAACAGCCAGCCATGGTTCTCTCCAGAATGTGCTGCTGCCATTGCGCACAGAAATCACTTTTTCCACTGTTTCCAACGTAATAGATGTATGGAAACTAAAGCCGCTTTCAGGACTGCCAGCAACCATTGTAAGAAAGTAATAAAGAATGCAAGAGAGTTGTATGCTCAATCTGTTAAGTCCAAAGTAGCTGAGCAGCGGCTTGGTTCCCACCAGTTTTGGCAAATAGCAAACAGAATCCTGAACAGAAGCGTGTGCTCCATTCCAACTATTATCAATGGACCTGAGGTAATCTCGTCAGCATCAGACAAAGCCAAACTCTTTGTCAAGAACTTTGCAGCTAATTCTACCCTGTGCGATCAAGGCCGCCAACCCCCAATATTTCCTCCTGTATCAGAAAACACGCTATGTGATATACGAATATCTGTACGTGATGTTGCCAAGCTTATCAAAAATCTTGATTCCAGTAAAGAAACTGGCACTGACGGTATTCCAATTATAATACTCAATACGCCCATACTTACAAAACTGCTTAAACGTTGTCTTAAGGAGAATAGTTTCCCATCTCCCTGGAAAATTTCATCAGTATGCCCTGTATTTAAGAATTCAGGTGATCGCTCATTCCCCTCTCAGTACAGACCAATAAGTCTCCTGTGCCTCATGAGTAAGTTGCTGGAATTTGTGTTAAATACAGAAGTAATCAACCATCTCAACAAAAATAACCTTCTTAGTGACACTCAATATGGTTTCCGTTCTGCTAGATCTACAGCAGATGTGCTTACAGTTATATCTCATAGGATTAGCACATCTCTCGACGGAGGCAACCTTTCTAGGGCAATTGCTCTTGACATATCTAAAGCCTTTGATAGGGTATGGCATAAAGGTTTACTTCATAGATCTCAAGCTATGGTATTGCTGGAAATGTCTTCTCAATTATTAAATCATTTCTTTCTGATAGGTTCATAAGAGTAGTAATTGAGGGGCAAAATCAGAAGCTCACAGTATTAATGCCGGTGTCCCTCAGGGGTCCATCCTGGGCCCAATTCTTTTCCTGATCTACATTAATGATCTTCCAAATCACATTCTTACATCATTTGTAGACATTTATGCTGACGGCACTACCATTTATGGTAGCACATCTAAGACAGTAAACGACCAAGTTCTCTCCAATTCTCTCTCCTCTGATCCTGAGCACGTAGTACAATGGGGAAAGGAGTGGCTGGTTACTTTTAATGCATCTAAAACCAAGCTGCTCTCTTTACATCATCAACATTCTGATCCACATCTGGCATCAATTGAAATGAATGGCTCTCGTCTTCAGGATACCTCAACTTTTGACAAGCTTCTGGGCTTGACCATTACTCCTGATCTTAAATAGAACACGTACATCAAATCTGTTGCCAAGGCCGCTGGAAAAATGGTGGGATTTTTCTATCGATCCGGTAGATATCTCACTGCTGATTCTATTCTCTATCTATATAAGAGCCAGGTACGTCCAAGGATGGTATACTGTTGCCACATCTTGGCAGGAGCTGCTAGAAAGGACTTGGCCTGCCTTGATAGAGTTCAAAATAGACTTCGTAGCCTCGTAGGAGATGTCCTTTTCTCTTCCCTGCAACCTCTATCTCATAGAAGACATGTTGCGAGTTTGTCTGTGATGTATCGTTATAGAGTTTGTTGATGTATTGATTAATTTTCATAACGTATTTTAATTGTACTTATTCATGCTGCTTAGACTGCTTAGATTTTTAACACTGTTGAAGTAAATTATATATGTATATATATATATATATATATATATATATATATATATATATATATATATATATATATATATATATATATATATAATAAACTCTCGCGTCGATTTTGATGTATGAGGTTTTTAAACCTTCGTCTATTAAGCATTGTGTGACATTTCAATCCAGCCAATGATCTACAAAGAAGTCACCAAATTGTGCAAAGTGTGGATTGTTGCTGTCTGGGATGATGTACTATACGTTATTTATCTCTTAAGTTGCATGCAGTTTGACAATGTTTAATGCTGCATTTTACAATGTCATTGCTTCATATATACCTCAATTCATTACGATCAATCACGGTTCATTATGCAGCTGGATTTGTTTCATGAGCTAAGACATTGCTTTTTATTCTGTCCTTGTAACTTAGTAATGTCCGGCCTACTGTCCGGTTATCAGTTTCAGGTTGACTGTATATCAGTATTTTGGGAATTATTCCTTATTGCATAAAAAGGTATGAGAACTCCAGTGTGAAAGATCTTAATATCATCAATGTTGCACAGGGTTAAACTGTTAGCATTTACACTCTTGTCGCTAAAACTATTTAGAGAAAAACATTTAACTGCTGCATTTATTTTCCGTACAGTGTACACGATTCTCAGATCTACAAGAGTGTGAAACCTACAGCCTTGTAGACCTCTATCTTTGTTTGAAGTCTAATATCCGAGCCTTCCAAAGTCGGTGAAGACGTTTCCCGAAGACACCGTAGGCTTTGACGATCTCATCAGCAAGCGTCCCACTAGAGTTTACTTTACTTCCGAGGTAGCTAAAGTTCTTGGCATATTTCAAGCTATGAACCAACTTGTATTCGTACTTCGGGGAACGTATGAACGATTTTATTTTGTTGTGGTGCTGGAGTTTGTTGGCGGAAAAAATTCAATTTTTGTTATCTTATGGTGAATCCGAATGACTTGCGCACAGCAGATTATTTGGTCATGAAATGTTGACCTGTCTCGAACGAAGTCGCCACAAGTGCAGGGTAACCTGCGAACGATGTCCCGAATTATACAGGTTCGAGTAAGTTTGGGCGTTAAACCTCTGATGATTTAAAAGGCAACCACTTAATAAATATTAAATTATCGTTCCATCTTCACTTCCAGAAGATGCATATTTCATCATTACCGAAAATTAGAAGACAAACAGTATTGTTTGGTGCCATTGATGACTCCGAATGAATAAGATATCTCACCATATTAAACAAAATTTAACTTCTTCCCTCGTTGAATGACACTATCATTAGCAAATTACTTTGGGATATACTAAGCTTTCGCAATACTTTTCACAGAGCATCGCGGTTTAAAGTGTCGACTTACATTAGTGAGGTCCATAATGACCATATTAATCTGATTCGTGTCACTAAAATTCTCTGCAATCTCTCTTAAGATAACCCCATTGACAATATATATCTTGAGTGATATGTCGCGACCTACACAAAAGCCACACTTTGACTCAATATATATATTGTCAAGTACATACTTTATGATCCCGTTCAAATCAACTTTGCAAAAACGTTATCAGCTATAAAAAGAAGAGAAATACCGCGGTGGTTGTCACGTGCCTTCCAATTCCTCTTATTTTCATACAACTGATGAATAATAGCGTATTTTATATCTTTGTGGCCATTCTCTGAATCTACATTTCAATAAATAATTCTAGCAATTTTTTCAAAAGCTTTGTACTACCGCCCCTGCAGAATTACGATAGGATTGCATCTTTCCTCGGTGCTTTTTCGGATATTATTTTTTTTTACTAGCCGCCAAGACTTCCTAAAAGCTCGGTAAAAACAATCATATTGGTATTTCTTGTTATTGAAGGACTGACTGATAAAACTGTTGTATCAAAATTTTTCTTCAAAATGTTAAAGGTTTTAACGTTATCTATAAAAAGGTTCCTATTGGGCGAAATAATCGGTGATAGTCTGTTTTCCGTGGACCTAACACTTTTTTTATACCTTTGCAGAAGGCTCTAAAGCATTTTCTTCGAAAGCATCCTAGAGATAAGTATTCTGTGCGATCTGCCAAGCATCTTTTATTGTACGCATGGCTCTTTGAACGTAGGCTTTGCATTATGTGTATAGTTTCTTTTTTCCCGGCAGAATTTTTATTCTAAATGTATGCTTTGTGGGAATTATGTATTTCAGCGGTAGGAGCTTGTACTTCCTCATTGTTCCTATCATATCAATGTTGGTATTAGCGATTAGGGAACGCAAGCACATACGAGGATGTCGAGTAAGTGGCTTAACTCTAAGATTTCAAAAATTATTCTATGCCATTACTTATTTACACAGATTTCAGCACGTGATCAAACGGCAAGAAGAGTTCGCTGATTAAGAAATATCAACTGTCTAGTGTTTATGAGCTTTGGTATCGGATATTTTTCACATATTAGCAGTCTAGACTAAATTATTTAGTGGTTAAATCTATCTTTCTCTTTTCTCTCGCTCTCTCTCTCTTTCCCTCTCTGTGCCTTTCTCTCTCTCTCTTTATATATATATGTATATATATGTACGTATATATATATATATATATATATATATAAATATATATATATACATATATATATATTGTCAACAATGAGGATTACTTGAAAGGACAAACTTCTACACGACGATGTACCGCGTGTGTAAGTGTTCCTTAATATATTTTGAGCAAACTCCTCTTTCTCAAATAGCGATTGATTTCAAATGTTATATATATATATATATATATATATATATATATATATATATATATGTATATATATGTGTGTGTGTGTGTGTGTGTATATTGAGGTTGAAAATTACCTGCGTCATGGACACTTTCAGAACTATATAACGATGCGATATAACCCTTTTAAGGACTAATATATTAATACCCTAGAATTAGTACGGGTATTAGTAGTACGCAGTATATACCATTACCACCGAACCGTACGTTCCGCTTAATTGTTTTTTTATCTCATCCTTGTAACCTTTTGATTAATGTATCTTTCTTACACCTTATGCGTGCTCTGTGTTTTTCTTCCGTGGTTTAAAACTTGGGTTCACATCAATGACAACAGAGGGATTCGAGAATCGCACTCACACCGAAACCTAAATGCCTTACCAGTATCACAATAATAGCGACAGAAAGTTCAGAAAAATTCATTGAGAATGTCGTTATTACCATATCAGTAATAACAGAGGACCCACTTAATCACACACTAGTTTGTAATAGAAATTAAACTTGCATTATAACATGTTTATATTACATTTTCGCGCCACATGCATTTCCAGCAAAGACATGTTTCAGCATTATCGTAAAGTAGAGGACAATCAGCACGCATCCCTGTTTAGTGCAATTAATTACGCCGAATGAACCTGGTATCGCATCATTTGAAACAGCATTAACCTAAATTCCTTTATGGAATGACACTATCACTTGCAACAAATTTTCTGGTATACCAAGCTTTCGCAACACTTACGACAGTGCAACTCAGTTTAGTGTCGAATGCCTTAGTGAGGTTCACAAACATCATATAGATCTGGTCCTTTCACAGAACTTTCCTTGCAGAACGCTTTAGGGGAAAATAATGTTCCATGAATAGCACAAAAGCCACATTGTGATTCAAATATATGCTTTATGATCCTGTGCAAGACTAACATTACTAATATTTTACTAACTATGGAAAGAAAAGAAACAGTAGTATTATTGCTGTTTTTTAGATCTTAAATGAACGAGTTCTCATGAGCAACTGTTTGATAACAGATAGAGCTGTATCATAGTATTAATATCTTTATTTATACAAACATTGTTGGCTGCATGTTTCAATTGCGTTTGTTTTCTTATTTAAATCAGTCAGTAACCTCCTTCGTTGTTTAGCTACTGAAATTTCTCAATCATAACAGAAACGATTAGTAGCTATTATTGTTTGTGTACATAAGGAAAGCTACATTATATATATATAATTTAAATAAATGTCAAATCAATTCATATATCTTAAGCAAAAATACCCTTTGCAACGTTTTTACAGTAAAATATCAAGTTTATTCAGAGGTCAAATAACCAAATAAATTAAAATCACTTGATGGATGAATGTAAAAGAAATGGGATAACGCACTTAACTAGACATTTTTATATATTGATAATAAAAAAACTATGTGAAAATTCAATCAAAACCTTTGAAATGCAATTCTCGTATATAGATATTGTTTATAATTCCAGATCTTTATTCATGCAGTTATGAAACAATTTCTACAATCCAATGCCAATGCTACCTTAAAACTTCAATACTTTGTAAAGTTATAATATTTTATTATCATATTCGCTCTCATTATCAAGCGTAGAATGGGTGAAGCACAGTTATCGTGACAGGGTGCTAATCTGAGTTTGAAACATTGAAGTTGATGCCGTTCTCCTCCGCTTCCAAACTTTTTCACAGAGTAGATGTTGCGAGTCCTTCTCTGCTCTGTCGTTACTTTAAGGGTAACTGCTCAACTTAGTTTCATGCTTTCCCTACTTCCCGTTTGTGTTTAATTCCTGAGCAAAGTTCATTCTCTTGAACTGTTCGCCTATGGAACGTCATACAAATATTTCTAGAAAACTATAACATGTCCCTGACGAATATTGTTGCGAATGTTTCTCTAGGAAGCATTCACAACAATATCCGTCAAGCTAGACCAACTGCCAACAATTTCCTCCACCGAATATCTGTGTCTAAAACTAACGTATTTTTCTTTATGACTGCGGGAAGTCAAAACTCTGTATCGCAGGTTCGTTTTCCAGATTAGTAGAACTGTTCAATAAAATATTCATAAGAGAAAGATGCTGCCCAAATATACTAACATATTCGAACGAGGGGTTCAAACGTAAGGTTCGGTATTATTTTACCAGAATGGATTTGAGAGAATCGAAAATTGTATTGTAATGATAACTGATATTATCCATTCATAAGCTCAATATTTCACATGTTAAAGATAATAGAGTTGTGAGGCAATAAAAAATCACCTACCATGCATGAGCGCATCATTGAATTCCTTGTAAAAACTGCATTAGAAATTCTCTTGACTTAGTAGAAAAATAAATGGTTATATTATGATTCTACTCCCATCTTTATATGTCTTCACATTTTTTAGTTAATATATATGAGTCTGTACGTTGAAATAACGCTTGTATGACAAAGCCAGTTTTAGAAGCCCATGCTAAGCCAGGTAATGATAGTTATAATGTTTTAAAGTTAATTCTATAAAAAAAAACACCGTTTTAATAGTAGTAGCTTTTAATTGTAACTCTTTAAATTTTAAGTTGAAAAATACGGAACTATGCTTTTCGACCGACCTACGTAAATGACCCTTTCTTACTATATAAATGCGTTTTTTTACTCGAGTTACTATCAAAATTATGTCAAGAAAAATATCTGTTGGTTTTTATTTAAGCTCCTGCCTGTTTATACAGTTATTGAGCAAGAAACAATGTAAGAAAATCCAAAGCCTTACAACCCAAATAAAGAAGCCAGCTTATAGAAATCTTTCCAACACCAAGAAAGCTTAACAGTTAAAGGGTCTGATTTTTTCGGCTTGTCGTATTACACATGTCGTATTTATTATAACATTATAGTTGGACCAATATATTGTAATGATTTAGAAAGTAAAAAACAAATAAAAATCTCGTGCGCCACCACCGAGAATCAAATCCAAAACGTTTAGCTTATGATTTACATCTTTCTTTGACGATAATACTTGAGCTGTGAAGACATTTCCACTGCAAGGCTAAAAAATTTAAACATAAACCAATAGCTATTACGTTACGCGCGCATATATGTAATGCCGTTGGTGAACCCTCACCTGGAAAATTGAATTTCTTTAATTTTCCCAATTTTGTATCGATTGTCCCTGGCTAAAATGGAACTACAAAGTTTCACATAGATCTGAATACTCTATACATAAAGATTTATATCCGTAAACCAAATCTGACAGGCGAATTTAGTTGGAAAAATATTTGTAAACATATATGTATATATATATATATATATATATATATATATATATATATATATATATATATATAAAGATGTTCGTGTTTATTATAAACTTTTTACGGAAATATTACGCAAGTGTAAAACATGTAGAATATCTGCATGCATATAATTACATGTAATACTTAACTAAAGATGATCATCCCATAAGAAAATCGAAAGAAAAACTAATAGGAAACTAACTAAAAGGAATGGTTCAATGAATATGCAAATTACCTAGATCTTTCGCAGATGAATGCAATTCCAAGATCAATATATAACAAAGTCGTATTTTCTTTTGAAATAAATAGAAAAACAATTTTTAATACGAATATCAAACGACAAAAACAAATTCATAAGATCATATATATATATATATATATATATATATATATATATATATATAACGGCAATGTTTATTGCAGCATTTAACTTATTTTTACAACAAAAATCACACTCTTCAGCTTTATACATATTTCTAAACAGCTACATATATGATTATACTAAATATAGGGGTATGCAATTTAAAAAAAATTACATATAAAGATTTGTATATAAGATAAAATCTTAAATAAAGCTTGCGATTTCCAAAATGTGTATTTAGTAAAATGCATTTACAATGCAATCTTACCTAGGTTTATCATGCGAGAAAAAGCTTACAGATTTCTCGCGATCTTCGTAAACTCCGAATACTCTTTTTTGTAAATAAATGTGCATCCATTAAAAAAAAAAAAACATTATGAACACATTCCCAATATAGAACAAAAACGGTTTTATTTAGCTATGAGCTTTAATCAGTTTTTCCTTTATAAAAGAAAGAAATTTCAACTTAAAGAGGATAGAAAGATGAAATTTTCGTTTGAAGACTAATGTTTCGTATAATGCTGATGTTAATTCATGTAACCTTCATAAATAACGTTCGGTTCGCATTCTTTTACTCTTTTCTTTTCGTGCTCTTTTCTATTAGGTTTAATGTAATTTCTTATGAGATAATCAATCGTTTCCGCAAGCACTATTACCTTAAAGTTATACCGCTTTACCTTTGACAAATATTCTCTATATTTGGTATATTCTATCGGCAAAATTCTGAATGATTATGAGTTTACATATTTACAATTTTGTACGTAGAGAATTACATTGAGAATGAAATATGTTCGCAGGCCGTAGAATGATCTAACAAATTTTCCAGCGATATTGCGTCGCATTTCGTGTAAGTTTTGCATTGAAGTTCATGAGTGAAAATCAGCCCCAGAAGCTTGTTAATAAGTTGAGATAAGGGATATAATTAGAAGAATGCAAGTATTAGGCCTCAAGAAAGATTTTCTCAGTCGCGTATCCTTTGACCACTGTTAGAGACCCTACTTCTTTTCACGTGATAATAATACCCAAACAATTAATAGAAGTATTCAGTATTTTACGTAGTATTCTACATTTAATCTACGCGTTTATTGAGGTGCATGTTATTCTAAAATCAATTGACAAGACAAATTTATTTCAAAATAAATTGTGACATAAATTGAATAACATGCTGACTCAGGTAAACATTGATCGTGATAGAGGGACAGCTAGACAGTTCCTCTTTGACTTGTCAATCTCGTGTCTGGAAAGAAGAAAATATTATGCGCATTTTTACAAAGCAATAAACAAGTCATTCAAAAATTATTAACACAGAATTTCAATATTTTAAAGGAACGACTTAAGCGACTGGAAACATAAAATTTTTCTTTTGAATGTGTATTTACTAAATTAATGCCATGAATTTCATAATCCCCTTAAATAGCACCACTTTATATGGGACCAAAATCGATCATTTTAAATGCCCGTCTGCTTCATTTAACGAACATAGAACTGATGAAGTGTAAAGTCAGAACAGCTACTACACATTGCCTCTTATTGAAGTGGATAAATTTGTCATTTATAACTATTCTATCTATGGTAGCATATCTTAGACCGTAAACGATCAAGTTCTCTCCAATTATCTCTCCTCTGATCTTGAGCAAGTGGTACAATGAGGAAAGAGGTGGCTTGCTACTTTTAATGCATCTAAAACCAAGCTTTTATCTTTACATAATCACCGCTCTGGTCCCCATCTCGCTTGAATTAAAATGAATGGTTCTCGTCTTTGGGCGGCCTCGTGTTTTGACAAGCTTATGGGATTGACCTTTACTTCCGATCTTAAAGGGAACACATACTTAAATCCGTTGCCACGGCCTCTGGGAAAATGGTGGAATCCTTCTATCATCAAGTAGATATCTCATTGCTGATGCAATTTTCTATCTATATAAGAGCTAAATACGTCCAAGAATGGAGTACTGTGCGAAATTTGGGCAGGAGCTGCTAGAAAATATCTATCCTGCCTTGATAGAGTTCAAAATAGACTTCGTGGCCTCATAGGGGATGTCCTTTTCTCTTCCCTACATCCTCTTTCTCAGAGAGGAGATGTTGCTAATTTTTCTCTGATTTATCGTTATTTTCATGGCAAGTGATCGGCTGAGCTCCTATCTATGGCCCCCCCTCGTCAAACTTTCATAATAACCACCCGTCTAGCAGAAAATACTATCAATAATTTCCCCACTCTTTATCTGTGCATAAAACTAAACGTAGATTCCATGAGAAAGCTTCTTTCTTAGAACTGTCCGCCTATGGAATTGTCTTCCGTTTTCCTGCTTTCCAGTTGACTACAATATAGTCGTTTTCAAGTCTAATGCAAACAAGTTTTTGATGAGCCGTTCCATATAAGTTAACAAATTTACCGAATCTCCATTACTAACATTACATAACATTTTGAATCCAGACTAAAAATTAAAATTGATTCACTCAAGAAAACCTCACTACTGATAAAGGAAACAACGGAAGTACTAGATCAGAACATATATTGTACAATTCTTTCACTCATAATTTTCTTTTTTACGAAGGAATCACAATTTATCAAGGCTCAGAGGCCACTTGAGAATAAGGGCACAAGAGTGTACAGTTGTCAAAAAGAACAACATCATAGTAATCATTAGATGTGTAAATTTGGTAAATTGGATTACTTAAGGGCAACGGCTCATCAAGAACTTGTTTACAGTGGACTTGAAGACGACCATATTGTAGTTAGCTTGAAAGCAGGTAAAAGCAAGAGAGTTTCACAAGTGTGCAGTTCTTAGAAAGGTGCTTTGTTCATGGAATCTACGTTTAGGTTTAGGCACAGAAAAAGAAGGAGGGAAATTATTGGTAGTGTTTTCAGTCAAACGAGTGTTTCTCGTGAATGTTTGGCGAAGTAGCGGACTCAAGATTCGAGCTCAGATGAGCACTTGCTATATAAAAAAAAAACGAAAATACAGAGACTGTCTCGCAACGTCTCTTCTGTGAGAAAGGGGTTGCAATGTCTCTTCTGTGAGAAAAAGGTTGCAGGGAAGAGAAAAAGGCATTCCCCACTAGGCTACGAAGTCTATTCTAAACTTTGTATAGGCAGGATAATGTGTTTCCAGCAGCTCCTGCCCAGATCTTACAATAATACTCCATCCTTTGGCGTACCTGGCTCTTATATAAGTAGAAAATTGCATCAGCAGTGGGATATCTACTGGATTGATAGAAGGATCCCATCATTTTTCCAGCGACCTTGGCAACGGATTTGATGTATATATTCAATTTTAAATTAGGAGTAAATATATAAGCCCAGAAGCTTGTCAAAAAATAGTCTACCAAATACGAGAGTCGTGCATTTCGATTGATGCCAAATGGGGGCCAAAACGTTGATGATGCAAAGATAAAAGCTTGGTTTTAGATGCATTAAAAGTAACCAGACACTTTTCCCCATCAGACCACATGGTCAAGATCAGAGGAGAGAGAATCAGAGAGAACTTGGTCATTTACGACTATTAATGTGCTGCCATAGATGGTAGTGTCATCAGCAAAAATGTCTACGAATTATCTAAGGATGTGATTTGGAAGATCATTAATAGGGATCAGGAACAAAGTTGGAGTCAGGATGAACCGCTGAGAGAATCCAGCATTAATACTATGAACTTCTAATTTCTGTCCATGAACCACTCCTTTTATGAACCTATCAGAGAGAAATGATTTAATTATTGAAAATACATCTTCAGCCATACCATAGCCGGGAATATTGTGAAGTACTACATTATGCCATACCCTATCAAAGACCTTTGATATGTCAAGCCTCCTTCAAGAGTTTCGCTAATCCTATGAAAAGTAACTGTAAGCAAATCCGCTGTAGATCTAGCAGAAGGAAAACCATAGTGCATGTCACTAAGAAGGTTATTTTTGCTGAGGTGGTTGACTACTTTTCTATTTAACACAGATTCTAGTAATTTATTCATGACGCACAAGAGACTTATAGGTCGGTACAGAGAGGGAGATGACAGAGCATCTGAATTCCTAAATAATAGTCTCACTACATCTGTTACCTTAGAAGCAATGGAAAAAGTGATTTTTGTGGGCAATAGCAGCAGCACATTCCGGAGAGAACCACTGTTAGCTATTAGGGTTTGGCTGCAATTTTGGAGGGTATGGAATCGTCTATACCTACAATTAACCATTCCGTAAGTGTGTTACTATAAAGGACAACTCCTTTTTAAAGATGAAGCACAGAGGTTGATCAGATATAAATGGACGGAGGCTATCCCAGTCAGTCATATATATATATATATATATATATATATATATATATATATATATATATATATATATATATATATATATATATATATATATATATATATATATATAGTAAGTTATAAAATATATATGGCGATTAAGCTACACTGAATATTCCGCGTCTCATCCACTCTGGGACTCTTCAGGCTGGATGAAATGCGGAATATTCAGTGTAGCTTAATCGCCATATATATTTTATAACTTACTAATTAGGTCTACCTACGTATTGAGCACTTTTTAATAAATACTTAAAGTTTACGCATAAATTTATACTTTCGTGTATTAATTGTATGTGAGTAAATGAATAGTTATATATATATATATATATATATATATATATATATAGAGAGAGAGAGAGAGATAATATATGTAGATAGATAGATAGATCGCTAGATAGATAGATAGATAGATAGATAGATAGATAGATAAAGAGACAGACAGACATATATATATATAAATATAGAAATTGAATGTGTGACTGAGGACACTTCTAAACCTACATATTTTAATCTACAGATTTGCAATTTGCATGTGAAACATCATAAATTGGTTTCCATCTGAAGTACCGGGCTGCTAACAGGTTTAAAATTGGTACGGGAGAATCGTCGGATTTTTTAATCTGTTTGCTTACAGTTCAGGAATGCACATGTCCCCATGACAGATGCATTATCTAAAAAAACTAAGTAAGTTCGGAAATACCTGTAAAAAACCGTGTGAGACCGACTATATCTCATACATACCAACCCTCTTGCTATCTACAATTTATTATTATTATTATTCAATTTTCGCACTAAACAAGGCGCAGTGCCACTTATAAGTAGGGGATACTATCGGGGATATAAATTGCAGGAGTATTATAAAGGGAGATGAATAGCAAGATGTCCGTTCACATTAAACTTGAACTCCTGCATGTCAGTACAGTTGAGAAAGCAGAATCCCGGAAACAATTTCTAAAGTTTAGCAAGTCTGGGGAAGAAACTATTAAAGTAGAAGACTTTCTTACACCTAGGGATCTTTACTGTGAAAGGATGGGATTAACTGCTTGTCGGGTTTGTCGCGGGTGCTCACGTCGAGGGAGTACACGTACTTGTAGTTCGTCAGAGCATTCACCATTAAAGTACTTGTAGAACAGGCAGATTGACGCAACATTTCGTCGATAGGACAGAGCCTGAAGCTGAGATTAGAGATCAGGACCTATCAGGTTGCTGACTCTCTTTTGAACCCTGTCAAGAAGTGAGAGACAAATAGCAGATGCACCAGCCCAAATGTGACAACAATACTCCATACATGGGCGAATGGTGGCCTTATAAAGGTACAGGATACTTTCAGATGTAAGTAATTTTCTAGCACAGTAGAGTGAGACTACCTTCTTCGCAGCAGCCTTGGCAATGCTCTCAATGTATCTATTCAAGTTCATGCTCTCTGTAAACGTTAGGCGGAGGAGTTTAAAGGAAGTACTTTCGGGTAATGTGTTCTCGGCCATTGCTATTGGTAATAGAAAAGGTGCATTGTAATTATTGAAGGAAACAAGTTTAGTCTTGGCAGCATTGAATGTGATCATCCATTTTTATCCCTATTACACTACAGATTGGAGGCCATCCTCTAGGTTTTCGGCCATTTCCTTTTATATGTGTTCATTTGTTTTTCCCTCGTGCCTGTTTAAGAAAGTGGTGTTATCAGAAAATATACCCATCTCAGAAACAATTTTATCAAGGAGGTCATTTATGAATATCAAGAATAATGGAGGTCCAAGGATAGACCATAACTTACATAACTCCGGCTCATTTAAATAAACTTAACTTATAAGTTGATGCAGAATAAATTGAAATATGTATTGGTGTGCGTGATCATCAAACACGAGATGATGTCACGTAAACTCTGGCTTCGTTAAAATACATTATACCTGTTGCTGAGGAGAGCGCAAATCCAGTGAATGAAATAATAAGACAACCTATGTTATGTTAGGCGGGTGAAATTCTATCGTCATTTTTTCTCTGGCTCTATGAAGAGCGAGTATGATTACCTCCTTTGGTATTTGAAGCAGTATCCAGCCAGTAGCCTTGTGAGAAAAAATGCTTCATTTATTTCTCTCAGGGAGAGAAAGGCATGAAGGCATTAATCGCAGATGGCTGATTGATGGACTCAGAAAAATATGCAAGCAGAATGCAAGCCCACAATTTTCATCCTTTTCTTGATCTCTCTTTTTTCGTCCGGAAAGCATAGGTTAAGTCGAATATTTTGTCTCTTCGCAAATGAAAGGAGGGACACCACCTCCCTCAGTACTATTTACGATTAGTTAGTTTTAATTGTGAAAGTTAATTATCACTTGTAAATTGTTTTTGTAAAAATATTGTAATATTTTCTTGTAAAAAAATAAATAGTTAATTATATTTCTCTTATGTTACTATTATGCTGAGCGTATTTTTGTGTCTGCTTTAAATAGCTACATTAATAAACGATACAGACCTGAAAAAGAAGATGACAAACCCTCACGAAATAATACGTCATTCTGGGAGAAGAACGAGCCAGCTACATCCAACATCTCCATTCTGTTTTTTTTCTCTTAACCTAAACAAAAAGATGGCCAATCAATAGATTGTACCTATTTACTATGCCTCCCCACGGAACAGAATTAGACACCAGGGTCGTTTTTCAACGTGGAGAAAAGGTATAAAAATAAAAATTGTCTCAGTCGTGAAGGATTTCTCCTCCACCGAAAGAGAACAAGAAAATGAAGTGCAGCATCTGAATAACAGATACTACACTTTGATCTTGATCAAAAGGACAAGAGAACACACAAGTTGGTTACACGTCATTGGGTGTCCCACAATCCACGATATTGAAGGAATGGTTTCAATTATATTGTTTACAAACATTCCGTTAACTGTGTAATGGCACACCGTTAGACGTAATGTCTTTGAAAACTAATGTTCTGGAAACCACAGTAAAAACTAGAAATTTTAATGGCGAAAATGTGTAAAATTCTCGGATTTTACGTATTCCATCACACATACCATTTCAGTTCACACGTTTGCAATTGCCAATAAAAATTAGTTTTTCAATGTCTATACATAAAGCTAAAGGACAAAGCCTTTAATTGGTTGGATAAACTCCAGAGTATTTTTTGTCATGGTAAGTTGTATGTTGGTTTCTCACGCATTGGAAGTCCATAAAACCTCTCTATATACACGCTTGGTAGAGGTCACACCCAAGATGTTATTTATGTAGAGGTCACACCCAAGATGTTATTTATGTAGAGGTCACCCCCAAGATGTTATTTATGTAGAGGTCACACCCAAGATGTTATTTATGTAGAGGTCACACCCAAGATGTTATTTATGTAGAGGTAACACCCAAGATGTTATTTATGTAGAGGTCACACCCAAGATGTTATTTATGTAGAGGTGCTTCAATGTTACTGCTACAGTTACATTTACTAGTGTTGAATTTTAATTGTTTCATTAACAGCATAGACTACTAATGTTATCTTCATATATACTGCACATTAATTCGGTAAAACAAAATAAATAAATATTTTTCAGATATGCACTAATATATAAAATAATAATTGTAATTCTTACATCATATTTTAAAAGAAGGAATAAAAGATAAAAGATTAAACTAGAGAAGATGATAACTTGCGAAATGTATTAAATAAAATGCTCCTATCTCATGGGGGATGCGGAAAAAGAAAGCAATTATTAATGTAATCAATTTAATGACTTAAGCTACTATATCTATGAAAGTGAGAATGTGTGTGCAGGTGTGTGTGTGTGTGTGTGTGTGAGGACACTTCTCTATCAATATACTCAACGAATTTCTTATCTACTGACTTGAAATTTTCTGCATTAGATATTTAGACTCGTGGACACTTTCTTAATGGATTTTCTTCCGGAAATAACGTGTGCTAAATATTCTAAACTGAAAAAAATTGGCACGTGGAGATCATTGATTTTTTTTCTGTTTTCAACAACTTCACTAATGCGCACGCGTGAATGGTTTACATGACAGATTACACATATTAAGAACAAGTAGGTTTCAACAGGCGCGATAAAGATCGTGTCAACCTGGCCTAATAGATATCGTACTTGCCTCACTGCCATTAACTTTTAGTTTCGATCTCAGCTTGAGTATTTTTTTTACTTAGAAAAAGCCAATTGTTTGAAAATCAATATAATACTCACATGTACATATCCCATTTTTTTTTAGTTTTTTATTTCATTTATTTGTTAGGAATTTAGCATAAATTTAGTACCTGTAGCGTTTCTGTTTATAATAAATAAAACTTCTACGTCAATTAAAATATATTATTTATACATATTTTACGACCGGCAACTCCGGGCGGGCTGCTAATATATGTATAATAGAAGAATGTGTGTGTGTGTCTGTGTATGTGTGCAGGTGTGTGTGTGTGAGGACACTTCCTAGCCTCAATGGATTATTGATCTACACACTTAAAATTCGACATAATCAGACGTAAACATCTTTAATCGCTTTTCAACCAGAAAAAGCGTTGCTAATTGGTCAAAATTGTAATAATTAGTACTTAGAAAACATCGGACTTATGTATGTTTGCTAACTCTTTCACGACTTTGCATGCTTAAATCGTTAACATTATAGTTATCGTTATGTATCCACTGCATTTAGATTTTTTTCCAATCTCAGTTCGAGTACTTTTTTCTATTTTTACCTACAAGAAGTGGAATGTTGTGAAAAAAAAACATAATTCCCGCATGTACAAAACTCCACTTTCTTTCTATGTTATATACTTTATTTGTTAAAGAATTTATCGTGTTGCTTAATATGGAAATAAATGAAAATAATTTGTTTTGGTTATTTCAAGACTATTTAGCTGAAAATGACAAGTAACCATGTTTGAATATGCCATTAATCTCTATTATGATCGATTGACAGTAAAAAAAGAAAGAGCATGCATTCTAGAGATCTATAAAAAAACACCGTGAAATTTCTTGCTAATATAGATGAATAAAAAATTACGCTTTATGTAGACTGTTTAGTATTCTTATTCAATCTACCTATTGTTTAATTTGAATTGCACATGCAAAACTCTCTGAGTTCGTGATTACTTTGTATCTGGAGTAGAATTTAATATGAGTGTTTTTAAAATAAGGTTACAAAAGCTAAAAGTTCCAATAACAACAAATGGAAGCAAACATACTTTTGTCTGTGTTTGGAGGGCTTACTTAAAAAGGTGCTTTGATGTTCGTTTTTGTAAAGCAGTGAATCACCTCAAACGCCAGCAGAGATGCGCGTTTTATTTGACCGCTAACCGAGATCAATAGGAATATTTTCTCTTCACACGGGTTTCTTGATTAAAATTCGTGCTCGTCTAATTGATCTTATATATGTGAACCATTATTTGGCGAAATATTTACAAATATAAGCTAATCTGCACTCATCAATCAAAACATTAGCCAGTTTTGTAAGGAAATGTACACACACACACACACACGCACACACACATATATAATACCTTGTGATATATATATATATATATATATATATATATATATATATATATATAAGGAACCTTGTACGTTTGCACCTGTGTGTGCATGTGCGCGTGAGTTCGTCCCTATGGGCACTTAAACAACAGGTTCCTTTTTTATTAAATTTTAAAGGTTCTCTACAGCGCCATAAAATTACAATGTATTGCTTAAAAAGTCATACCGTGGGGCATGTAATCACCGATATGAGTCCCCAACTAGAATAGGCAATAAATCGATTTGATTTAAAAATAGGCGATTTCACCGACTTCCATGAGAATAAAAAATATGTTAGTGCGAAACATTTCTTGATCATAATTCAATTCCGAGCATATATATATATATATATATATATATATATATATATATATATATATATGTGTGTGTGTGTGTGTGTGTTTGCGTGCGTTTGTGTGTGTATACATTCATACATATATATAGGTATACATATATATATAAATAGATAGATAAATATATATTTATATGTATAATCATATGTATATTTATATTCATATATATATATATATATATATATATATATATATATATATATATTCTCTGTTTAATAATCTCAAGCGGGGTTTAGTTCTTATATTTTTTGTCGTCCCAGCTTGTTGTTTCCGATCAGATTCATATATTCCAATGTCTAAAAGGGGTGTTTTTCTTTCCTTATCTAACTTATATATCTGATATCCCCAAGTAATTTGTGACCTTCATGTTTTATTTAATACAAGCAAGACCTTCGAAAAAAATTAAAATGCGACTATTGCTTTTGTTGTTGACCAACCCCCAAATTTTTAATATGGCTTTCAGAATAGACACCCCATTTTGTGCTTGGAAGGCTCAGGGTATGGTCCAGGGTAGCGCAGACAAATATGAATTGGCCACGACTGGATATGAAAATTCATACAAATATAGATTGGCCACGACTGGATATGACAGATCATGTAAGAATATTTTGTTTCATTCATTAAAGTAACTGCTAAAATTTTGTTTTATTAATCAAATTGACTGTTAAAATTGTTTTTTTTATCTAATTAACTGTTAAAATTGTTTTATTTTTTTAATTGACAGTTAAACTTCAGTTTTATCTAATTGACTGTTAAACTTCAGTTTTATCTAATTGACTGTTAAACTTCAGTTTTATCTAATTGACTGCTAAAATTCAATTTTATCTAATTGACTGTTAAAATTCAGTTTTATCTAATTGACTGTTAAACTTCAGTTTTATCTAATTGACTGCTAAAATTCAATTTTATCTGATTGACTGTTAAAATTCAGTTTTATCTAATTGACTGTTAAAAATTCAATTTTATCTAATTGACTGTTAAAATTCAGTTTTATCTAATTGACTGTTAAAATTCAATTTTATCTAATTGACTGTTGAAATTCAATTTTATGTAATTGACTGTTAAAATTCAATTTTATCTAATTGACTGTCAAAATTCAGTTTTATATAATTGATTGTTGAAATTCAATTTTATCTAATTGACTGTTAAAATTCACTTTTATCTAATTGACTGTTAACATTTTGTGTTACTTCTCAAATTGACTTAACATTTTATGTAATTGTTAATTTTTTATCAAATTGACTGTTAAAATTTTGTTGTATAAAGCAAAATTTATAATTTAATTCATAAAATAATTGTGATGAAAAGCAGTTTTATTAAAGTTTCAATTATAATCAGAAAGTTGAAACTCATCTAAATTTATGTCTGTTTGATTTAAAAAATGAAACTGATTTGTTATTGTTTTACGATGTTCTTAGCAATATAATAATACTTTGTTACAATTTATTTTCAAAAAAAGTTTGATAGTTGACTAATATGGAAACATTCTTAAACACCTCAGCTAAGAAAAATAACTATTCTTTATTATTTAAGAGTTCCTTATTTACTTTTCTAGCTAAGATATGGAACATAAAAAATAAGTTCTTAAGAGATCCAGTAATGAGGCCTTCATTTGGAAGCTGTGGGGATTATGGAGTTGCTTCTTAGTTGCCATGGTTCTCAAGTTCACTTCGGCCTGGAGTTTTAGTGTTAGGGCAGCCCTGTTGGCAGGGCCTAGAATTCGTTTGATGCACCCCATTCAGAGGATCTTGGCACTGCCAAATCAAGCTGTCCGAAAATACTTTCTGACCTAAAATGCCCCAAACATTAATACCATTGCCTTTTTTTCTTTCTCTTTGTAAAACTCAAGTCATATTCTGCGAAATTAAAAAAACAAAACAACCGATTTTTTTCTACAACACAACCAAACTAAACATAAATATTTGAAGATGTAAAGAGCTTGAAGTGTAAAATAAATTTTCTAGTATTACTGGATTCAGCATTAAATAATCCAAAAATGGTTGCTGTGTTGTAATACGAAACAAAAAAATTGTTAAATAATAAAAATAAAAAATAAGACCTGGTGATGTAACATGCAAATACTTGGAAGATAAATTTTAATGCAGTTGATCCTGGGCAGTAAGTTATAAATAAAAGTAAAACCGACCATAAAGATATTCCTTCATCACAATGATTATATTTTTACCAATGTTACTTCAAATTACTGTTAATAATACTTAATCAAATTACTGTCAATAATACTTAATTCTATAGCAGAATAGCTGTCTTTAGATAATCGAACCTCCTAAAGTAAACCTTGAATAATTATCTAAACTCGAATGTAAGTATATATTAAGCAGACTTTACAAATTGATAACAGTTAATTATTGGATTTTAATTAATTATAAGGTGAAACACCAATGATTCAAACTCGATAGATAACAACAAACTTCCACCCATTAATATGGGGGGGGGGAGATTATCATCGAAAGTGTCCTGAATTGTTAATTTAGCACCTGACTTACTACTAAGATATAAATAAGTCACTTGTACCCATTACCCCCTCCCCCTTTTTCTTTTAAATGGAGAGTAGATAATACAGTGGATGTGCTATCGGCTTCTTCTTTTTTGTCCCTCAGTCCTCATTCAATGAGTAATTTTTCTGACAAAGGGTGAAGAAAAAGCTGCTTAAAGGTCGGTAGTACTTGGTGACCAGTAGTCTGAGATGTCGGAAATTTTTCTGTCTCTGTCTGTCCTTGTGGCCATGTCACTAGTAAGGGTGCTGGAGGTAAACGTTTTGTCTGCGCTGACGTTATCCGCCTGATAGTCAGGGACCCGAACCTTGGATTAACCACTAAGGAGGCTGTCCTATCAGCAGGCGTAAAGTACTGGGACTGCTGTATTGCCATTTGGTGAGTAGATCTGGACCATGCAGTAGTCTCTGGTGGGGCCTCTCGATGCCATACTAGTGGGTAATTGTTACGGCTTTACCTTTTCGTGTGCTACAAAAAATTCCTGTCTTTTTCTCTCTTATTTCCCTCTCTGTACTGCTCTAACCAAGTATGCCGACCTATTCCACAAATCCCAAAACCGCAACATGAAATATCACCAGAATAAAAACTCGATTAAACCTAGAACCCCATCTTCCAACGTAGACCACTACTACCAGGTCTCCTTCTCCAACATCAGCGGTCTACGTTCTAACATTCCAGAGGTTGAAACCTAATTAGTGGAGACGAAACCGAACATATTATTTCTAAGTGAAACTGGAATAGGGCCGGCCACTACCCTAGATAAGTTTATAACTAACGGATACTCTAATTTAACAGCTAAATCTGACCCCCAAGATCGCCATAGGCATGAGATTTGTGCCTACATTAAGGATGGCTTCCCGTGTGGCAGAGATATCTCTAGAGAAGATCCTAATTTACCCTATATGTGCTTCAGGGTTGCACTTGCTAACGCCACTGCATTTATATTTGCCCTCTATCGGCCCCACAACAGCGGAGTTACTATCTTTAAGAGCATATCTGAGAAAATAGACCACATACTGTCTGCACATCCCTCGGCTAACATCCACATCTGTGGTGACTTCAATGTCCATGACGTTGAATGGCTGACCAATTGAAATAAGACAGACGATGAGGAGAGGTTTTGTCATGATTTTGCCATTGCTTATGACCTCATTCATATTGTTCGCGAACCCACCCGTGTGCCCGATACACCCGGTCAATATGCAAGCCTCCTAGAACTTTTTCTTTCAAATTCCCCTGAGCTATGTTCATGTTCCGTTCATTCTCTTCTAGGATCCTCCAACCACTCCGTCGTATCAGTTAAGATAAAAACAAAATGTAAGAAGTCCTCAGACGTACCCCTCCACCGTACTGTATACCAATACTCTATGGCTGACTGGGATAACTTCCGTACATTCAAATCTGATTTACTTCTGCACTCCATGTTTAAAAAGGAAGTGTCCTCTATATTATCAGATCTGATCGAATGGTTAATTGTAGGCATAGACCAATTCAGACCATCTAAAAAATTCCAACAAAAACCTAACAGCCAGCCATGGTTCTCCCCAGAATGTGCTGCTGCTATCGCGCACAGAAATCACTTTTTCCATAGCCACCAACGTATTAGATGAACTGAGACTAAAGCTCCTTTCAGGACTGCCAGCAACCACTGTAAAAGAGTAATAAAAAATGCAAGAGAGCTATATGTCCTGTCTGTTAAATTCAAGGTAGCTGATCAGCGACTTGGTTCCGACCAGTTTTGGCAAATAACAAATAGGATACTGAACAGAAGTGTGCGTTCTATCCCAACCATTATTAATGGACCAGAGGTCATCTCGTCAGCGTCAGACAAGTCCAAACTATTTGCAAAGAACTTTGCATCTAATTCTACCCTATGCGACGAAGGCCATCAACTCATCATATTTCCTCCTATAACACAGAACAAGCAAGGTAACATACAAATGTCCGTGCATGAGGTCGGCAAGCTAATCAAGAACCTAGATTCCAGTAAAGCAACTGGCCCTGATAGCATCCCAATTATAGTGTTAAAAAAACTTCAACCAGAACTTGCTCCCATACTTACGAGACTATTTAAGCGCTGACTTAAGGAGAAGTGCTTTCCGACTCCCTTGAAGACCTCATTAGTTTGCCCTGTATTTAAGAATTCAAGTGATAAGTCATCTCCATCTCAGTACAGACCAATAAGTCTCCTGTGTGTTATGAGTATGTTGCTTGCATCCATATTAAATAGAGAAATAGTCAACAACCTCAGCAGGAATAACCTTCTTAATGACACACAATATGTTTTCCGCTCTGCAAGATCTACCGCAGATGTGCTGATGGCTGACGGTTATATCCCACAGGATTAGTGAGTCTCTTGACAAAGGCTTCCTCTCTAGGGCAATTTCTTTTGACATATCAAAGGCCTTCCACAAGGTATGGCATAAGGGTCTTCTTCACAAGATTTCCAGCTACGGTATAACTGGAAATGTTTTCTCAATCATTAAATCATTTCTCTCCGATAGGATCATAAGAGTAGTGGTAGATGGACAAAAATCGGAGGCCTGAAATATAAATGCTGGAGTCCCTTAGGGGTCAATCCTGGGCTCAACTCTCTTCCTGATCTACATCAATGACCTTCCTAAGCACATACTTAAATCATTCGTTGACATCTATGCTGTAAATGACAAAGTTCTCTCTGATTCTCACTCCTCGGATCTCGAGCGCGTGGTACAGTAGGGGAAGATCTGGCTGGTTACCTTTAATGCATCCAAAAGCAAACTCCTATCCTTACATCATCGACGCTCTGATCCCCATCTGGCATCAATTGTGATGGATGGCTCTCGTCTGGGTGAGGCCCCGTGTTTTGACAAGCTTCTGGGTTTGACCTTTACTTCTTATCTGAGGTGGAACACGTACATCAATTCTGTTGCCAAGGTCGCTGGAAAGATGGTGGGATCCTTCTACCGCTCCAGAAGATATCTCACTACTGATGCAATTCTCTATCTATGTATAAGCCAAGTACGTCTAATGATGGAATATTGTTGCCATATCTGGGCAGCAACTGCTAAAAACAGCCTGTCCTGCCTTGACAGAGTACAAAATAAACTTCGTGACTTAGTGGGGGATGCCCTTTTCTCTAACCTGCAACCTCTCTCCCACAGAAGAGACTTCGCGAGCCTATCCTTGTTTTATCGTTATTTTCATGGCAGGTGCTCGTCTGAACTCCAGTCTGTGGTCCTCCCTCGCCAATCTTTCACGAAAAACACCCGTCTAGCTTAATCAACTGTGAAAAATGTCCCCCACTCTGTATCTGTGCCTAAATCAAAACGCGGATTCCATGAACAAAGCTTCTTTCTTAGTACTTCACGCCTGTGGAACTCTTCCGTCTGGCTGCTTCCCGGACTCCAACTTGGATGTCTTCAAGTCCAACGTTAACAACTTCCTAATGAACCGCCCCATTAAGTAAACACTTCATCAAATCTCCGCAGTAATGTAATGTATTTGCAATAACCCTTATCCTTGAGTGACTTCCGGGCCTTGATAAGTGGTGATCACTGTGTAAACAAAATATTTTTTTTGTTCGCAAGACTGGAGATATGCTGGCAAAAAACTATAGAACTCTGTGTCCCTTAAAGGGAAGTAAATTCCTGTAGTCACTTGTACTTTACTAAGTATAAATGTAAACGGTATTTTAGAAAGTGAGAGTGTTAAGTAAGCTGTAAAAGAAAACATTGTAAACAGAACGGTCTATTTAAATACCAAACAAAGGTGAAATAGGAAGAACAGTGAATATTTGTTAAAGGCCTCTTTGCGTTTCCCAAAAACTAATGGAAATGAAGTAATCCAAGTCTGTAATGTGAAAAAAAATGAAAAAATATAAAAGTTATCCACAAAAGACAAGATCGAACTTGTAGTTGTAGGTGTTGCGAAAAGGGAACGCTTTAACCTACTGCCCCATGAGTAACGTACGACGTTACGGCCCTTGAAATGACTTCTTGATAAAACAATCACTGAAAGTTACTCGTTCGGTGGGCATCGTTAAGTCGCGTAATATAAACAGTTTATCTACTGTATAAATAAACCAACAGCTTAGTTTTGACGGACAATGCTTATAAAATTTACTGATAAAACAGAGCATCTGCAATATGTTTTTCAAGAACGATATCTATGTTCAAAGTAAACGTAGTGTTATTTTAATAACCAATGTGTTAAATATTAAATGTACTAAAATCGAAGAGAAGAAACGTGTTCGTACAGCCAAAATAGCTTTATCTGTTGTTTTATGTTTTAATAAGTGCATAATATGTATTTTCAACGCGCGCCAGAGCTTTACCATCCACCTATGTAAAACTGAAACTGTAATGTTATATTATCATCCTAACCTGTTTTACCATTTAAAAGAGGATGTTTTTAATAAACTGCTAATATTTGTTACAAATTTTTACAATATACAAAGATAATAAAAATGCGATAAAAATCGTGTTTACATTTTTGACGCTTTAAAACAACGTCCCCATGTAGTGACGTTTGTGAAGCCGTAGAAATACAGATGTTTAAGAAATCTAGATAAAATTATATAAGTCATATTTCCTGACATTTCAGATATTTATTCATTATTAAATTAACTTGTTTTGTAACTTATCTGTGCTTCAGTCGTCTCAGATGAATATGATGGCAGATGGCATCACACTCTGCCATGATTTGCATCCAATGGTGTAGCACCAGTTTTTGCCGCCCGGGTCGGTTGGAATATTTACCGCCCCGTCCTATCCGCTGGCATATAATAACCTGTTTCGCCTCCCCCCGCTGGCATATGATTACTTGTTTGCCCCTCCCCTTTCTGTACACTCTACTAACGAAGATAATAAATTAATGTGTGTATTAATATTGAATGAAACACCATTTTGTCGTTCTTTTATCTCTATAGAAATATTGGAAGTCAAGTCGGTTGAAAATTCACACACATACTTTTCGCGCTTTTTTTCGGCAAAGTTATCTACAACCTTTTTTGTAGATACTGCTGGGCATCATTGATTTCTGGGAGAATAGTTTTCCAAAACTCACAAATAAGAAACGACAATACCGAATTGAGAATTAAATATGTATCCGTTCTTATGGTTGCATTTTCTCCTTCTTCCATGAGCTGTTCCAGAGCAATGACGACTTCCTATAATTTTTACCACATCATTTACAGCATCTGCTCGACTCTCCATCTAGTTTCCATAGTCAGCTTGATACTAAGACCAATCAACTGAATTAAGATGTCCCAGTGATGTGTACATGCTGACAAAAACGAGAATAACCGGTCCAGTGTGCCAAAAAATATAACAGAGTGAACCGCTACAGAAGCGGCATGTACACAAGGCAGATTTAATGAATTGTTAGTGCATGGCACAGATAGAGCTTTTGGGTTGATTTTGTAGATTCTTTCTGCACAGCCGATCGGCGGCCTGCCATAATAGCAACATTGTCAAATGCCTGGCCAATACAGTCGCCAATCTAAATCCCATCGTTCTCCAGTTCTCTCAAAATGAGTTTAAAAATGTCTTCCGCGCTTTTACGTTTTGTCTCGATGGAGCGGAGAACGACCTCTCCATTGTCATTTTATTTTCGTCAATTATTGCGTAGCGCAACACCACACTCATCTGGTCCTTGTCAGATACATCAGGAGTGCTATAAAAATAATGTAAAAATATCGATCTGATCGATGATTTTCTTTCTCACCTGCTTTTCTAAACAAATTCCTTTTCAATTTCCGCTGACAGATAAGAAGTAGCGATTTTCTTTCCCAGGTTAATTTTCACCAAATGTTCACGGATCACATGGTCATACATGGCCAATAAATTTACAAATTAAAAAAGTCCCTTTGTTTTGTTTATCTCTTTCATCATAATGGATGTCTTCCCGATGACCCCGTAGTGCTAGATTCTGCTTGGCGAGAAACCTGAGGATGTCCAGCCGTCCAGCTTGAATTTCGTGCCACTTTCCTTATCAATAACATGTTACTCTACTTTTTCAACTATGGTTCCTTTAGCAAGTCGGATCTCAGGATCCTTCCAGTTGAGAATCGCTTGTGCAATATTAATTGGAAGTAAAATGATTGTTCATTTCAGATACATTGTAGCATTTTAGAACACTAACCAAAAATTATTATTTTGCTCATGGAAAGACATTCTGTAAGCTATCCTGATATCATTCGTAGACATTTATGCTGATGACACTATTATCTATAGTAGCACATCTAAGGCCTTAAATGACAAAGTTTTCCCCGATTCTCTCTCCTCTGATCTTGAACAAGTAGCAACAATTGAGAAAGATGTGGCTTGTTTATTTTTATCTTTACATCTTCGACGCTGTGATCCTTATCTGACATCAATTTAAATAATGGCCTTCGTCTTAGGGAGGCCTCATGTTTTGACAACCATCTGGGCTTGACATTTACTCTTGATCTGAAATGGAACACATACATTAAATCCGTTTCCAAGGCTACTGGAAAAATGATGGGCTCCTTCTATCGACCCAGTAGATATCTCACTGCTGAGGAAATCTCTATCTATATAAGAGCCAGGCTCACCCTAGGATGAAGTACTGTTGCTACATCTGGGCATGAGCTGCTAGAAAGGACTTATACTGCATAGATATAGTTCAAAATAGATTCGTAACCTCGTAGCGGAAGTCCTTTTCTCTTCCCTGCAACCTCTTTCTCAGAGAAAAGATGTTGCGAGTTTGTCTCTACTTTATCGTTATTTTATGGCAAGTGCTCAGCTGAGCTCCAATTTTGATCCTCCTAGTCGTACTTTCACAAGAACAACTCGTCTATTAGACACCACTATCAATCATTCCCCCACTCTTTATCTGTTCCTAAACCTAAACGTAGATTCCTTGAACAAAGCTTCTTTCTTAGAACTGCCCGCCTATGGAATTGTCTTCCGTTTTCCTGTTTCCAGCTGACTACAAAATGGTTGTCTTCAAGTCTAACGTACACAGGTTTTTGAAGAGCTATTCCATATATGTATTATGAGGTTAAATGTTAATAAACGAACGGAACGCAGGAGTTTTAGGAACGAAACATGTATTCACATATATTACAGGTAAAGCGAATCGAGTAATACCGTTCCTCAACGGCTGGGCGTGTGCAACCGACCTGCTTGGTCGCGTGCCAATCTCAGACTACCGGGCACCGGTACTTGATACCGGAAGTTACGTCTCCAACGTCCTCTCCCAAGCTTTTTGTTCGTAAAAACTGTCAGTACATACTCCCTTTAGGGTTTACCTCGGTAACCTTTCTCTTGCAGAACGACAGCCCTAGTTCAGGTGTTGGTTGAGAAGGTTCAAGAGCAAAAGTTTCGAAGACAGTGTCTATCAGCTAATCTTCAAATGGTGGACTGTCATTGGTTTCAACTGACTGACACCTTTTTAGTTGGTTCTGGTGATGTTTGTGAATATATGTTGATCCGTGTATGATATATACCATCTCACCGACTCTCTTATTAATTGTACCAATCCCCCAGAATGATGTATTGTTTTTATAACTTTTGAAAAACACTCTTTGACCTGGTATGAAACGTTTACTTGGTAGATAAGTGGTCTATCGTCGCCTTGACTGTTGGGTACGAGCTTGCCAAAAACGGATCTCATTTTCCACGCAAACATCGTTTCTGCAGGTCAGACTGCTGTTGGTGTGTTCGAGTTGGGTGTCATTCTATACACATGTGAAAATTATTGCTTTTGCTTGGCGAATTCTTTTGGCACGGGGTCTTTAGCTTCCGGCTTTGCCGTTTCAGTTCCTTTGGCATTCTTTTGGCAGATTTCGTCGAAGCTTTATTTTTCGATTTCTCTGTTGCTGCAAATGGGAGGTTTCGTTTCTTCTTGAAAACGGGCAGTATGTTTTCTTTTCGTTCGAATTCTTCTATAGCCTTTGTACATTTTCCTAATCCTGGTAGAAATACTTCTAGAAATCCCCCATTTAACTCGTCCTGCAGTTGTTATCCTCCTTAGACAAGTATTCAACCTTATGACAGAATTTATTCATAGGTTGGTCCAACAATTCGAATCGCCCCATCCAATCAGCAGCGAACAAGTTTTCAGATGTCTTATGCACATAAACTTTCATTTATTTTAGTAACACACATTTAAGGTAATCGAGAGTATGAGCTCTCCCTCAAATTCCATTTAATCGCCTGTCACAGCTCGAGCTGATTTGTTCGTCTTCAGCATGGTTGGTTTTCTTTGCATTTTCCATGTCTTAAGGTTTATGATGGACAGGTCTGATCCGGAATCCATTTTTAGATGCACAGTTTTATTTGTGATGTTAACTGTGACATATTTGCACCGGTTCTATCTGCCACATTCGTGGCAGTACTTTTTTTGTACTTTTATTTGTAAAAAATTGACTCAACCAATGTTTCCCTCTGCGGAGACAGCACCGGCTTGTAAAGGATTGGGATCTTGTGACTGGATGTTACTTATTAGGTCTAGCCTGAGTTTTCTTACTTCTAGCGTTGCTTTATCGGGGTAGTATTTTTCCGGTCTGGTGTTCCTCCTTCTAATGAATGTTGCGCTTGAATCCTCAACGTGTCTCGAGTTATTCCTTACGCAGACAACCCGTTGACAATCCTCGGCCAATTTCTGGAGGGTAAGGCCTTGTTCGCTCTCCAGTCTAGAGAGAGCACGTCGTCTAATCTCAGCCTTTTGTGATGAGACTAGACCCTGCGAAAAAATTAAACGCTTGAAGTAATCTGCCGATAAGTCAGATAGACGGAAATCATTGCAGTGTTTATTTACCACGGACGCGAAGGTTAGGTAATCGTCGTCGTCGCTTTTTTGCAGGTTCAAGCACTTCCATCTTCTATGAAAGAGCATATAATTCGGGCTGAACAGTTCGGATAAAAGTTTGACTGCTTCAGAAAATTCCAATTATCTGATCTCCCTGGGGAGGATATAATCCACAAACTTGCTAGGTTCTGTAATCCTCAAAAGTAGGCGAACTTCCTTAGCGTTGCTCCCCTCTTGACAATCAAAGAGAAATAGGTCCTCATATTTCCGATAGAAAGCGTCAACCGTCCAATCCACCTCCGGTTGGCCGTTGAACGTTTCTATAGCCTTCCATATTGCACTTTGGAGAAAGCTTAAATGTGGCCCTTGTGTTCCGTTCTATCGAATATTTTCAACAATAGCTCTTCCTGTCTCTTTTATTGAAGTAGCATTCTCTCTTCCAAGGCTTGTTGCCTCTCTTGAAATTGTAACTGGAGCTGTTTATCCCGTTCTTTTAAAATTTCTTCAGCTTTCTTCTGCTGGTTTATTCGGGTCTTAATTAGTTGTTAATACTGCTTTAACGACCTCAATTTTTAATGTTTTATTTTTTCCAAACTCACGAAAAAAATATTTCTATTTTTGACTGGAGAATAGAGATGAAATAATATAAATAAAAATGTCCATTACTTGAGTGTGTGCGTGTGAATAGGGAGAAAGTTATCCCTTGCTTTTAGGTAAAAACCTTAGTGATAACCCAATATGAGTGTGGACAAAAAAATAGTTGCGAAACCAAAATATTAAAAAAAATGTACTGTGATACAATACAGCGGCAAAAAAATAAAATAATTGTGGAATTGTCTGGCAGTTGACCAAAATGGCTGTTTTTTTGTCTTTTTTTATATGTGTGTGAGGGGAGGTTGTCCCTACGAGGAAGCAAAAATTCTTTTCACTTTAGACCAACAGTTAAAAATAGAATATTTCAGAAAATTCCACTCAATCAAAAAGTATATTTCTATTAGTCCAAGTAAAACGAAAAGGGAAAAACATTTCTCTCCCGTTAAAATATTGAATAAAGTTAGCAGCACAAAATGAAGGAAAAAAAACTTTTCACTTCATTTGAAAACTGTTAAAATTTGCATACAGAATAAACAGTCGACAGTTTACAATAGAATTGTTCTCGCGGTGAAAATTGGGCCAATGTTTTTTCTCTTTTTTTCTCTTTTTCTTTCTTTCAATAAGCAACAAAACAAACTTTTATGGCCTTAATAAAATGCGTTTAGAACAGTTCTTTTAAATTTAAATATAGAGACAAAAAATTAACTTACAATTTACTTGATAACTTTGTCATGTGTTCGTTTTCTTTTTTGTTTTTTTTTTAGGATTTTGTTTTTAGCACGTAATTGCTAGCAAACACCTTAGCTTGTAAATCCGACGTTCTTCTGAAGTCAATTAGAACTTTTTGCATAGTTAATTGGTGTAAAAGTCGAATCCGTCATCGTTAGTTCTTTTTTTTTTTTTTTTTTTTTTTTTTTTTTTTTTTTTTACAAAGGCATCACCACATTATCAAGGCCCAGAGGCCACTCAAGGATAAGGGTTAAAGAGTGTACAGTAGAAGTTGGTCAATATAGTAATCATTAGTAATGAAAATTTGGTAAATTTAATAACTTATATGGAACGGCTCATCAAGAACCTATTTACTTTAGACTTGAACAAAACCATATTGTAGTCAGCCGGAAAGCAGGAAAACGGAAGACAATTCCACAGGCGTGCAGTTCTAAGAAAGAAGCTTTGTTCATGGAATCTACGTTTAGGTTTAGGCACAGATAAAGAGTGGGGGAAATTATTGATAGTGTTTACAGCTAGACGAGTGTTTCTTGTGAAAGTTTGGCGAGGGGGGACCATAGATTGAAGCTCAGTTGAACACTTTCCATGAAAATAACGATACATCAGAGACAAACTCGCAACATCTCTTCTGTGAGATAGAGGTTGCAAGGAGGAGAAAAGGACATCTCCTACGAGGCTACGAAGTCTATTTTGAACTCTATCAAGGCAGGACAAGTTCTTTCTAGCAGCTCCTGCCCAGATGTGGCAACAGTATTCCATCCTTGGACGTACCTGGCTCTTATATAGATAGAGAATAGCATCAGCAGTGAGATATCTACTGGATCGATAGAAAGATCCCACCATTTTTCCAGCGGCCTTGGCAACAGATTTGATATACGTGTTCCATTTAAGATCAGGAGTAATGGTCAAGCCCAGAAGCTTGTCAAAACTTGAGGCCTCCTGAAGACGAGAGCCATTCATTTCAATTGATGACAAATGTGGATTAGAATGTTGATGATGTAAAGAGAGAAGCTTGGTTTTAGATGCATTAAAAGTAACCAGCCACTCCTTTCCCCATTGTACTACGTGCTCAAGATCAGAGGAGAGAGAATTGGAGAGAACTTGCTCGTTTACTGTCTTAGATGTGGTACCATAAATGGTAGTGTCGTCAGCATAAATGTCTACAAATGATGTAAGGATATGATTTGGAAGATCATTAATGTAGATCAGGAAAAGAGTTGGGCCCAGGATGGATCCCTGAGGGACACCGGCATTAATATTGTGAGCTTCTGATTTTTGCCCCTCAACTACTACTCTTATGAATCTATCAGAAAGAAATGATTTAATAATTGAGAAGACTTTTCCAGCTATACCATAGCTAGCGATCTTATGAAGTAAACCTTTATGCCATACCCTATCAAAGGCTTTAGATATGTCAAGAGCAATTGCCCTAGAAAGATTGCCACCGTCGAGAGATTTGCTAATCCTATGCGATATAACTGTAAGGACATCTGCTGTAGATCTAGCAGAACGGAAACCATATTGAGTGTCACTAAGAAGGTTATTTTTGTTGAGATGTTTGATTACTTCTGTATTTAATACAGATTCTAGCAACTTACTCATGACGCACAGGAGACTTATTGGCCTGTACTGAGAGGGGGATGAGCGATCACCTGAATTCTTAAATACAGGGCATACTGATGAGATTTTCCAGGGAGATGGGAAACTATTCTCCTTAAGACAACGTTTAAACAGTTTTGTAAGTATGGGCGCTAGTTCAGGTTGAAGTTTTTTGAGTACTATAATTGGAATACCATCAGGGCCAGTTGCTTTACTGGAATCAAGGTTTTTGATTAGCTTGGCAACATCACGTACAGATATACGTATATCACATAGCGTGTTTTCTGATACAAGAGGAAATATTGGGGGTTGGCGGTCTTGGTCGCAAAGGGTAGAATTAGCTGCAAAGTTCTTGACAAAGAGTTTGGCTTTGTCTGATGCTGACGAGATTACCTCAGATCCATTGATAATAGTTGGGATGGAGCACACGCTTCTGTTCAGGATTCTGTTTGCTATTTGCCAAAACTGGTGGGAACCAAGCCGCTGCTCAGCTACTTTGGACTTAACAGATTGAGCATACAACTCTCTTGCGTTCCTTATTACTTTCTTACAATGGTTGCTGGCAGTCCTGAAAACGGCTTTAGTTTCCATACATCTATTACGTTTGAAGCAGTGGAAAAAGTGATTTCTGTGCGCAATGGCAGCAGCACATTCTGGAGAGAACCATGGCTGGCTGTTAGGTTTTTGCTGAAATTTTTTAGAGGGTATGAAATGGTCAATACCTACAATTAACCATTCAGTTAGGTCTAATACTATAGAGGACACATCCTTTTTAAACATGGAATGCAGAGGTAGATCAGATATAAATGTACGGAAGCTATCCCAGTCAGCCTTAGTGTATCGATATACTGTACGATGAAGAGGTACGTCTGGGGACTTATTACATTTCATTTTTATCTTAATTGATACAACAGAGTGGTCGGAAGATCCAAGAGGCGACAGAACAGAAACTGAACATAGTTCAGGGCAAGTTGTGAGAAAAAGGTCTAGTAGGCTCGCATACTGGCCGTCATTATCGGGCACACGGGTAGGTTCCTGAACAATCTGAGTGAGGTCATAGGCAATGGAGAAATCATGACAGAACCTCCCCTCATCATCGGTCTTGTTTGAGTGGGTCAACCATTCGACGTTGTGAACATTGAAGTCTCCACATACGTGAATGTTAGCTGAAGGATAAGTAGAAAGGACTTGGTCAATTTTCTCAGATATGCTTTGAAAGATAGTAACTCCGCTGTTGTGGGGGCGATAGAGAGTAAATATAAATGCAGTAGTGTGAGCTAAAGCAACCCGGAAGCACATATAAGGTAAGTTAGGATCTTCCCTGGAGATGTCCCTCCCACATGGAAAGCTATCTTTAATATAGGCACATATTCCATGCCCATGGCGATCTTGGGGGTCAGATTTAGAAGTTAAGTTAGAGTATCCTGTAATTGCAAACTCATCAAGGGAAATAGCCTGTCCAATGCCAGTTTCACTTAAAAATAAAAGGTCTGGTTTAGTCTCCTGTAATTGGGTTTCAACCTCTGGAAGGTTAGAACGTAGACCCCTGATGTTGGAGAAGGAGACATGGTAGTAGGGGTCTACGTTGGAAGTTGGAGAACCGGGTTTAATCGTGTATTTTTTCTTGAAACTTGTCATGATGAAATTTTGGAATTTGTGGACTAGGTCGACAGATTTACTTAGAGCAGGACAGAGAGGGGAAACTAAGAGAGAAAAAGAAACGAAGAATTTTTTTTTTTGTACCACATGATAAGGTAAAGCCGTAACAATTACCCACTAGTATGGCATCGAGAGGCCCCACCAGAAGCTACTGCATGGTCCAGATTCCATTCACCAAATGGCAATACAGCAGCCCCAGTACTTTGCACCTGCTGATAGGACAGCCTCCTTAGTGGTTAATCCAAGGTTCGGGTCCCTGACTATCAGGCGGATAACGTCAGCCCAGACAAAACGTTTACCTCCAGCACCCTTACTAGTGACATGGCTACAAGGATAGACATAGAAACAGAAAATTTCCACCAACTCTGCCAACTGTTCGCGCAAAAATACTGCCAACCTAGAAAACAGCTTTTTCTTCTCCCTTTGTCAGAAAAATCACTCATTTAAAAATGAGGACTGAGGGACAAATAAGAAGAAGCGAGAGTAACAGGAGCTGCCGATAACGCATCCACAATGCGTTTTCTACTCTCCATTAAAAAAAAAAAAAAAAAAAAAAAAAAAGAAAAAAATAACTATTAAGTATTGTACTTAATAAAAGTCCAACGGACCTGTTTAAGGGAAAGTATGGTGATAGATTCCCCTCCCACGAACTAAAAATGAGTACAATTAGGTAATCTATTTTTGCAATCAACTCGGTAGATAAATAAACATTTATGGACGAGAAAAAAAAAAAAAAAAAAAAAAAAAAAAAATTAAAGCTAGCATTTAATACAACAGAAATACATAAATTAAATACTGAAATAAAATGTAGTTATTAATATTTGAATCTTAAAATAAAAAGTGCGAATTAATAGAGAAAATCACTTATCACAACAACGCATTCCGTCTCCAAACTAGTGAAGAATTTAACTTTTAATAGCGTTCAGAAGATTTTTTTTTTTAAATTAACCGTTAAGAGAAAGCGTGATTTTATTCTGAACTTTAACTAATCACGTTTTAAGCAACTTATGATATAAAACAAAATCGGATGGGGGGGGGTTCTTCCGAAGGTTAGTTGGTGACGTTATAAGTAATTGCGAGATAAGATGGGAGCCAGAAATTAGGGGTGGGGGACTGAAAATGATAATATAATGGATTGATTATACAATATTTAAGATCAACTTGGTAGATAAACATTTATGGACGAGAAAAAAAAAAAAAAAAAAAAAAAAAAAAAAAAAAAATTAAAGCTAGCATTTAATACAACAGAAATACATAAATTAAATACTGAAATAAAATGTAGTTATTAATATTTGAATCTTAAAATAAAAAGTGCGAATTAATAGAGAAAATCACTTATCACAACAACGCATTCCGTCTCCAAACTAGTGAAGAATTTAACTTTTAATAGCGTTCAGAAGATTTTTTTTTTAAATTAACCGTTAAGAGAAAGCGTGATTTTATTCTGAACTTTAACTAATCACGTTTTAAGCAACTTATGATATAAAACAAAATCGGATTGGGGGGGGGGTTCTTCCGAAGGTTAGTTGGTGACGTTATAAGTAATTGCGAGATAAGATGGGAGCCAGAAATTAGGGGTGGGGGACTGAAAATGATAATATAATGGATTGATTATACAATATTTAAGATCAACTTGGTAGATAAACATTTATGGACGAGAAAAAAAAAAAAAAAAAAAAAAAAAAAAAAAAAATTAAAGCTAGCATTTAATACAACAGAAATACATAAATTAAATACTGAAATAAAATGTAGTTATTAATATTTGAATCTTAAAATAAAAAGTGCGAATTAATAGAGAAAATCACTTATCACAACAACGCATTCCGTCTCCAAACTAGTGAAGAATTTAACTTTTAATAGCGTTCAGAAGATTTTTTTTTTAAATTAACCGTTAAGAGAAAGCGTGATTTTATTCTGAACTTTAACTAATCACGTTTTAAGCAACTTATGATATAAAACAAAATCGGATGGGGGGGGGTTCTTCCGAAGGTTAGTTGGTGACGTTATAAGTAATTGCGAGATAAGATGGGAGCCAGAAATTAGGGGTGGGGGAGTGAAAATGATAATATAATGGATTGATTATACAATATTTAAGATCAACTTGGTAGATAAACATTTATGGACGAGAAAAAAAAAAAAAAAAGAGAAAAAAAAAAAAAAAAAAAAAAAAAAAAATTAAAGCTAGCATTTAATACAACAGAAATACATAAATTAAATACTGAAATAAAATGTAGTTATTAATATTTGAATCTTAAAATAAAAAGTGCGAATTAATAGAGAAAATCACTTATCACAACAACGCATTCCGTCTCCAAACTAGTGAAGAATTTAACTTTTAATAGCGTTCAGAAGATTTTTTTTTTAAATTAACCGTTAAGAGAAAGCGTGATTTTATTCTGAACTTTAACTAATCACGTTTTAAGCAACTTATGATATAAAACAAAATCGGATGGGGGGGGGGTTCTTCCGAAGGTTAGTTGGTGACGTTATAAGTAATTGCGAGATAAGATGGGAGCCAGAAATTAGGGGTGGGGGACTGAAAATGATAATATAATGGATTGATTATACAATATTTAAGATCAACTTGGTAGATAAACATTTATGGACGAGAAAAAAAAAAAAAAAAAAAAAAAAAAAAAAAAAATTAAAGCTAGCATTTAATACAACAGAAATACATAAATTAAATACTGAAATAAAATGTAGTTATTAATATTTGAATCTTAAAATAAAAAGTGCGAATTAATAGAGAAAATCACTTATCACAACAACGCATTCCGTCTCCAAACTAGTGAAGAATTTAACTTTTAATAGCGTTCAGAAGATTTTTTTTTTAAATTAACCGTTAAGAGAAAGCGTGATTTTATTCTGAACTTTAACTAATCACGTTTTAAGCAACTTATGATATAAAACAAAATCGGATGGGGGGGGGTTCTTCCGAAGGTTAGTTGGTGACGTTATAAGTAATTGCGAGATAAGATGGGAGCCAGAAATTAGGGGTGGGGGACTGAAAATGATAATATAATGGATTGATTATACAATATTTAAGATCAACTTGGTAGATAAACATTTATGGACGAGAAAAAAAAAAAAAAAAAAAAAAAAAATTAAAGCTAGCATTTAATACAACAGAAATACATAAATTAAATACTGAAATAAAATGTAGTTATTAATATTTGAATCTTAAAATAAAAAGTGCGAATTAATAGAGAAAATCACTTATCACAACAACGCATTCCGTCTCCAAACTAGTGAAGAATTTAACTTTTAATAGCGTTCAGAAGATTTTTTTTTTAAATTAACCGTTAAGAGAAAGCGTGATTTTATTCTGAACTTTTATTCTTATGGGATTAAATAGTAACAAACGAAAGAAGCGCAGGATTTTTAGGAACGAAACATGTATTCACATATATTACAGGCAACATGAGTTGAGTAATACCGTTCTTCAACGGTTGGGCGTGTGCAACCGATCTGATGGGCACCGATACTCGATATCGGAAGTGACGTCACCAGAATAAGTGACGTCGTGCGATAATCCAATAATCCCATGGACGGGTGTCTCAAACAATTTACCGAATTTCCATTACTAACGAATACTTTATAGTCCAAATGTCTACTTTACATTCTTTAACAGTTATCCTTGAGTGGCATATGTGCCTTTGGAAGTGATGATGCCTTTGTAAAAAATAAAAAACAAAAAACAAAAAGAAACGATTGTTTACCTCCTGTATCCGTAACATTTTAGTCAAAACGAATTACTATATCGTTATCTTTCTTACGAAAAACAAATATCATAAATTCTTTTTTGTGGGTCTGTTTCATCGTAACTGAATTATATGAATAATAAAATGCAAAAAAGAAACATCGCAAACTCCGCGTTGGTGAAATAACACGGCAAATAAGTAATAAGCTACTGTTTTTTTACGAACAAAAGGTATTTGTAAACGAAACCATTTATGCATACAAAAGTATAAATATATAATTGTGAAAAAATTATTTAAAAGTCTCAGTACGGAGATATAATTTTAATAAAACAAACGAACACAATTTATTTCCGTATAGAAAATTAAATGTAAAAACATTTATTTAATAGTCTGTGTTTAAGAAAATATAATAATAATAATAATAATAATAATAATAATAATAATAATAATAATAATAATAATACAGGCGTACCCAAATAAACGAGCCCCATATAAACTTTATGTGATATCTCCATCATTTATTCACCGATTGTCCTTATTTTACTGGATATGGCAGAATCAACTACCGTGGGTACACCAAGACCCCAGTAGGAGTTGGGACAAAGAATACTCTATGTTAAATTTTACAAGACGGGCTCGTTTAAGAAAACCCTGGACAGTTTCATGCGTCAGTCCGAATGTGAAAAGGCTCCAGAATTCAGCAGAATTCAGAACTGGGTGGACCATTTCGAGAAGTATGAGACCGTGGAGAACCTCAACTCTGCCAGAGAGAACCGTCTAAGCCACTCGGGACGTCCCAGGAAGCGAACAGCCGAGCTAGTCAAAAGAGTGAGAGAGTCTCTCCAGCAGAGTCCGAAACGCTCTGTGCGTAAGCGAAGTCAGACCCTCAGTATGTTCCGTGAGACTTGCAGGAGAGTGCTGGTGAACGATATCAGGGCTTAGCCATACAGAATACAACCGCTGCAGACCCTTGCCGCCTCATAAAAGAAACAAAGGAGGGCTATGACAGTCAAGATGCTCGAGAGATTGAGGAAACACCACGTTTCCTTAACCTCCTTTGGCCCTAAGATGAAGCCCACTTCCATCTTGATGGAAAGACGAACTTCAAGACAAATGTCTTCTGGGAGTCCCCCAGACCCAATGAAGCAGCCAGCAAACCCCATGGACTCTCCTAAGTGCACGGTGTGTGCTGAAATCTAGGCCAGATGCAACATCGGTCCAATCTTCATCGAAGTATCTGGCACAGCAGTGACAGCTACCAAGGAGCGGTATGTGGAGGTCCTCAAAACCTTCAAGAATGAGCTCCAGATCATCTACTAGCCGCTCAGGAGCAAGTTCTGGTTCCAGCAGGATGGGGCAAGTTCTCACACCTCAAACCTCTTCTGAGATTGACTGAAAGAGAACTTCGGAGGCCGAGTGATCAGTCTCAAGACATTTTGAGTGGGCACCTTATAGCCTGGACCTAAGGCCCCCAGATTTTTTTTCTTTGGGGCTATCTTAAGGACAGAGTCTACGTAGGGAAACCCAGAACCATCACGGAACTCAAGGAAGCCATCAGAGAGGAGATGAGAGCCATTAAAAATTCGTTCTGTAAGAACCTCATGGACAACTGTGTGCTGCGCCTCAAGAAATGCACGAAGTTAAATAGAGGCCATCTAGAACATATGCTGTGGAACGGAGAAAAAAAGGACAAATACCCTAGTGTTTTGATGTGATGTTTTGAACATAATAAACAAGTTATGACCAAAGTTTCATTTCATTCGGACAAAACACATAGAAACGGGGCCTACTTAGAGTTGTGGCCTGTTTGTTTGGGTCACTCTGTATAATAATAATAATAAAACAATTTCGTAATGTAAGCAACATTTTATATTTACATGGTAAAAACAGTTAAAACAATTAGTAGGTGCGCATGTATTAAAATGAAAGTGTATTTTAGTTATAAGATAAGGAAATAGTAACTCGTTATTATTATAGTAACATCTGGTGAAGTTATGTTTTCTGGTTATGACAAAAATTAAGTTCGTTTCATTTTGTTCTTCGAGTTGCCGGGAAGTCATGTTTTTGTAATTTCTGGCGTTTTTTTAATAGGGTTTCGTTCATTCAAGAATGACAGAAAATACACTTGGCTGCCAATTAGATTTTTGGAAATGTAAGAAGAGAGAAATAATTATTTTTGGGGATAGAAAAATGTAAGATTATGGCGTGTGTAAAGGAATACGAGCCAGAAAGTTAGGGCGAAACCATATATATGAATTAACGCAGAAAAGCACCTGGTTTCGAATGGTAATAAGAGTAGTACTTTTTTATAGAGTGGAAACAACAGCTACTTTACGATTGCGATGATGTCACTCCTTGGATTAAATGTAATGTTTTTATATTACGTAATAAGGTGTATTTATTGTCGTTCAATTGTTAAATAAGGTAATGGCCAATGGTGTAAACCTAAGAAATTAATATGTGCAACCTGTTGTTGTAAACTTATGGTAATCTGTTTACCCAGGAGAAAAACTGAGACAATCTTTCAAACTTTCAGTTAGTGACACAAGCACCAAAATTCGCACACAGGTGCTTCAAAACTCCCTCTTCAGAAAAGAACATAAGCCTACTTAAGATTTTCAAGTTAACAACCGTTGGCACTAGTACGAAACAGTATCGGCACCAAATATTGTAAAGGTAATGACATTTGGTGAGCTATAAATCAATGTATATGTTTTTGGCCACGAGAAATCGAATTCTGAAATCAAAATGTCAATATCATTAAGATAATGTCAATTATATGAAGTAGCGCCGTCTCAGTGAAGTTACCGATATGGTATCTAAAATTGTTGTAACAAGATCACAATATACTTCAACAGACTGAAGTGACTTGCTTGAATTTAACCTGGATCATTTTTATACTCTTTGCATTTACAACTACACATTAATGTGCATTTCAGTGTGTAACAATAAAATTTGCATAGTTCCTGACATACACCCGCAAAATGTCATTTTGTCAGTTGCTGCCAGATCTAATCAATGGGTGGAAGGGTCTACCAGAGAAATTCCCAGGCTTCACTATTTTTGCCAACCCCAGTTGCCAGTATTCCAGATTGCATTTTATATTCTGTTGACTAGCACTAGGTGGTGGAATGGAGTATTAGGGGCTTTGCTTCCGAGAGAACGAGTGCAGTCTTGCCTCATCAACCTTGGTAGTGTTGCTGTGTTGACATGGTGACAACAGATTTTTCGAACATGTTGAGATCAGCATTTTTTATGGTAGGTGGGTACTGGGTCAGTTTGCTGAACACCGGCCCACTTCAGGACAACCTGTCTATGTTTGTCATGCAGTTTTCTTCCCTCTACCTCAAGAGGCCGAGACTACGTCACAATCAGTGAAGACATTTCACCTGGCCGCGGTTTATCGCGAAGTCATAAATTGGGAGCAATCTAATGGACTGCCCCTTGCCGAATTCTAGTCAAAGCATTTCTAAGCCAACATTCTGAAGACAAACAAAGGCACCAACTGCTATGACATGGATGTCTTTGTCACATGCCTTGATCAACACAAACGCTGTCTTCCATTTGACTGCATGAACTCCGTTTGTGAAAATCCTGAATCAGCTTCTTCATTATTGCAATGTTGTAGTCCTTAAAAGTGTATGTATTTGTTTGACAAGATCTTCTCTCCTTTAGTCACAACTACGACACTGTCGGGACACATAGATACAATCTTGTCTGTTAGATACTCAAACAGTTCTGTCTTATTGCCACTGTCTCTCAGAAAACTGGACCAGATAGGTGGCAGCTTAGTTATGTCTGTCACTCTACGCCGACTTCCTTTGCCTCGTTTTGATCTTATTAGTAACTCCGAATCTTTGGCACTCTATCACGGACAGCATATTTCCCAAAGAGTTCATTCGCGAGAGAGGGTTTACAAGTGCTGCACTATCAATAATAATGACATCACATTCTCACTGAGAATCAAGTATAGCAATGTTATCTTCCAGAATGCAAACAAGGTCAAACTTCTTTCCAGGACAGAGATTTTTTGTGTCCCTAAATTCTGCATGAAAACACTAATTCTCATGCCTAAAGAATTCTAACAGATCACATTCTTGTGCTTGACAGGATATGAGAACAGATGGCAGTCACTTTTCAGTAACTGTTTCTTTTCATCACTGGAAGCTACAGCTGTTGCTGGTGGATGAACTCCGTTTTGTTCTTTTTCATGGGCTTCTAGAATAAAAGTCTCGTCAAGACTATTGAAAAAATCTGAAGGGAGCTTGACCTTTAATAATGTGAGTTCTGACAATCTCTGAAGCATTGGGATGTGCACAGATCTTTGTGTCCAGTGTGAGAAGATCTTTGGAATCTTCCTGGAAAGGATTACCTAGATTATTAATTACACTAAACAACTTCTTACCCTTGTCAGTGAAAGATTTCTGAGACTGGCTTATCTGCTCATAATGTCTGATATCCTCATCCCCTAATTTGGTCAGGGAAACTAACTTATATTGGTGAACAATTTCGCTAACCTCTGGTCCACACACCATCCGTCACCTCAGTACAGATGAATCCTCAGTAATGCCAATAGCGCCACCACCACCTTTGACCACTGCATTAGCTTGTTCATGGGCTTGGTCAATGGCTTTACCAGAAAACCCCAGTGACTCTTGTGGACCACAAATTTCCCAAGTTGGAATTCACAGAACACTGCGGGATGAGTTTGGTTCAAGGAAACCGTGTATCTGAGCTGAATGGAAAGCCATCTAGCATAGTTGGCATTGTTGTCAATGAAAAAGGGGATCGAAGAAGAGAGTGCTTGATAATACAAGCTAAAGTAAGCCTCTCTGAAAGATCTGATAAACGAGAACACACCAAACTCCACTGGCAGAACAAGCTCTCAGTACTGAAACTGAGGACTTTCTTTCCTCCGTGTCGCACACTATCCGTCAAAATCTATGACCATATTTCTTCTGCACTGTGGTAATCATATGCTTTCTTTTGGAGCATACACAGACAACATGCTGTTACATCTTTCATGTAGCGTGTTTTTGTGACACTGGATGCAAAGAGAAACGAGTCTGATGTTCCAGAGGAAGCAACCTGTCTATCCGCTATTTTGGAACAAGGTCCCACGTGATCGGAATACAGCCATCTCTATGTGTAGGCTATCAAACATTACCACAAACCTGTCCTTGCCATAGCTATCAGGTCAGTGCAACTGGACTTGTTTAGCAAGAGCTTAGATTGGCTTGTCTGCCATTATCACAGAAACATGATTCGGATTGAGGTGAGAAATACCATCCTTGACTTTGTCCATATAATATCTTACCATAGCAACAAAATGAGCTTCGTCACGTAGAAGGGGCAATAGTAAAGTTATGCTCACTGAAAACTTAAACCCTTGCTTCTTCTCTGCGTGCTGGGCTGACCAAGTGATGTTAACCTCATCACCTACTTTCTGTGTGAGACTGACCTTCTGCAGCCATTCATATTTATATTTTAAGGGAAGACATTGCAAATTTTTATGTCACATTTCTCCTGGAAGAAGATGAATTCTTTTTTGCAAAGAAAGCAGGGTGAACATTTGTGCAGGAGTTAGGAAGCTCTGAGACTTTCTTCACATTGCTGCTCTTTATAGAAACTGGTTCTCGGACTTCTTCTTTGTAAGGTAGTGTTGTATGCTGAAAGATTGTGATACTGTTACCATGGAATGACGATGTTGCAGTGGTAGAGAATGGATTGCGATTTATATTGTCCATCGCACTCGTAGAGAAGAGACCTTTCCTCAACTTGAGGGGACAAACCACACCTGCCTTAACGTATCTACTTTAAACTGCATCTCCCAGATGGGCGGATATGTCAATCATCCGATCATATGGGATACTAAGACCATCGTCATGCAGCATTTCCACGAGATGTCTTTTTCGGGTCTTCGCATGAACAGACATCCTGATGTAGACGGGAAGTGGAGTCTCTCTATCTTTAGAATGACTTTGTGTTGTAGCACCTTCTTTTTGCTTGGCAAAGCAGTTGTATTGAAGGAGTTGAACAATTACCAGATCAGCTGTAGCTGTATAAAAATTACTACTTGTGAGACTTGGGTTATAGCTAGATGCGATGACCACGTCGCGTGTTCGGTACGGGGTAGGCTCAATCAATTGTCGGATTTCGTCGCGGTTTGCTTGATATGTGTAAGTTAATAGGATTTCCTGTGTATGTGTCGTGTTTGCTCTGTTAGTAAAGTGCTATCTCGCATGCAAGAAGCTCGGGTTTTAATCAAGAGTTCGGATGTGTCTAACTTATAACCTCAAAATGAGGGCAGAACTCGAGTCTTAGACTTTCGGTTTATTGGCTCTTATGGCTAACAATTTAACGACAGTCTCCCGAAGAAAAAATGTAAGTGTTACACACAAAAACTCTTGATTAAAACCCGAGCTTCTTGCATGCGAGATAGCACTTTACTAACAGAGCAAACACGACACACATACAGGAAATCCTATTAACTGACACATATCAAGCAAACCGCGACGAAATCCGACAATCATCAACGCTCTGATCCACATCTGGCATCAATTGTGATGGATGGCTCTCGTCTGGGTGAGGCCCCGTGTTTTGAGAAGGTTCTTGGTTTGACCTTTACTCCTGATCTGAAATGGAACACGTACATCAAGTCTGTTGCCAAGGTCGCTGGAAAGATGGTGGGATCCTTCTACCGCTCCAGAAGATATCTCACTACGGATGCAATTCTCTATCTATATAAAAACCAAGTACGTCCAAGGATGGAATACTGTTGCCATATCTGGGCAGGAGCTGCTAAAAACAGCCTATCCTGCCTTGACAGAGTACAAAATAGACTTCGTGGCTTAGTGGGGGATGCCCTTTTCTCTACCCTGCAACCTCTCTCCCACAGAAGAGACGTTGCGAGCCTGTCCTTTTTTATCGTTATTTCCATGGCAGGTGCTCGTCTGAACTCCAATCTCTGGTCCCCCTTCGCCAATCTTTCACGAAAAACACCCGTCTAGCTGAATCCACTGTGAAAAATTTCCCCCACTCTATATCTGTTCCTAAATCAAAACGCAGATTCCATGAACAAAGCTTCTTTCTTAGAACTGCACGCCTGTGGAACTCTGTTCCGTCTGCCTGCTTCCCTCCGGACTACAACTTGGTTGTCTTCAAGTCCAATGTTAACAAATTACTAATAAACCGCCCCCTTAAGTAAACATTTCAGCAAATCTCCTCACTAACGTAATGTACTTGCAATAACCCTTATCCCTGAGTGGCTTCCGGGCCTTGATAAGTGGTGATCACTGTGTAAAAAAAAAATAATACACATGCTATCATATTAATATATATATATACATACACACAAACACACACATACATATATATGTATATGTGTATATATATATATATATATAGTAATTTATAAAATATATATGGCGACTAAGCTACACTGAATATTCTGCGTTTCATCCACTGTAGGATTCGTCAGGCTTTTCATAAGCCTGACGAATCCTACAGTGGATGAAACGCAGAATATTCCGTGTAGCTTAGTTGCCATATATATTTTATAAATTACTAACTAGCTCTACCTACGTATTGAGCACTTTTGAAGTAAATACTTAAAGTTTACGCATAAATCTATACTTTCGTATATTAAAGTATGTGAGTAAATGAAGTAGTTATATATATATATAAATATACATATATATATATATATATATATATATATATATATATATATATATATATATATATATATATATATATATAAATATATACAGTAATTTGAAGTAATTGCGCCAAGTCCGGAGTAATTGTGCCAACTAGCTAAAAGTGCTTTTTGCAACCACGCATATAAAGAACACTTTTTTTACTTGGCGCACTTATCCCTGGATTTCACGCAATTACCCCAAAGTACGGTATATATCGCTATATTGTGATTGATTTTGCTGTTTTGCTGTTAAACATTGTTCATGGTAATTTGTTGGTGTTCGTTTCCCCAGTATATTTCTATTAAGAATTATTTCTGGAAGGATATCGAATACTTACGCGGGTGTTATTACCGTCCATAGTGGAACACGTTTGGCATTCCAGGATGTCAGTTCGAGTCGTTAATCATTGAGCCCTACTTTTGTGCTCAGATAAATATATTCTTTTTAATCCCACAAGCCACAAATTTACAACCAATACATCATGGCGTAAATCTGTCACTATTCTTAGAAACATTGCGAATCTTATTTCAATCTTAGAATATATATGTTTTATTCTTGATTTTAATAGACCTATGTAAAAAAATTTATATAAGCTTTATGTAAGATTTATGTAAAATGTATTATGTAAGATTTATGTAGGATTTATGTAAAACTGGCTTGGGTACCCGGCGTTGTTTAAATTAAGGCTATGCAATCGAAAAGAGAGGATGACTTTCGAAAATATCATCGAAAAATCGACTCCTCCTTGTAGATTAGTGCCCAGTGGAGAGTGAAGGGATTCATGTTTTTGTACAATCTTTCAATATTTCTCATAGGAAAGGGTTGATCTTCAAGACGATACTAATCTCGTGAAAATCTGTCGCTCTAACGAAAGTTTTAGACAGAAAAACAAGCAAACATACATACATACATTTAAACAGACAGTTAGATTTATATTATAGAAAATGTAGTAACGCTAAAAAAATGTTATACTGTGTGCCACCATAACTTATGGGATGTATAATTATATATATATATATATATATATATATATATATATATATATATATATATATAAAATATTTTAATCACATACATTAATATACGAAGATATAATTTATGCGTAAATTTTTCAATATTTAGTTTAACAGTGCTCGATACATAGGTAGATATATATTTTCATAACTTACTATATATATATATATATATATATATATATATATATATATATATATATATATATATATACCGATAGAAAAATAATAGACATAAACTGGAGTTCAATGTGCATAAAACATTTATTTGTAGATGCAAATTCGTAGGGTCGACATTTTTCAAAAATGAATGTGCCACTACTTTGTATTCTGTACGTTGGCAGACAGTCTCGTATACCGATAGCAATAAATTCGAGTCTTAATATAAGTTACACATACAAAGTGTTTTTTTTCATTCAAAACCAATTGAGTAGTTTTGGTTATCTTGCAATTAACGATATTTCTATACATGGGACAAACATTTTATATGAATTCGAAATATTTTATTGATTAGTGGGAAAAAGGCATGTTTTAATTATTCTCTAATTTAGTAATATATTTTGCTACAGAGCTTTAATCAAGTTTACCAGTTTAGACATAAACAATTTTAATTATATTAATTGATTCTTCAGAGTATTATTTTTATCTTCATTGTCATTTTCACGATTTGGTCGATATAACCCCCGACCTTCTTCTTGTCGAACTCAGGAATATTAATGCAGAACTTAGAAATATTACTGTCGCAATCGGGAATATTACTGTCGAAATCGGGAATATGTGCGGAATTTAAAATCGAACATTTATTTACTTTATAAAGGTACGATGCTCTCCGTTTTCAACATCGACAGGATAGAGGCCCTAAATAATTCGTAATTATATATTTGGTTTGCCTACACTTAGGATTGAAACATTAATCGCCACGAGAATATCACTTTACAGCGTTATTGACCGAAAAGTCTACATCGACCGAGACGTTATAAAAATGACACTCAAGATGAGAACACTAGTCCGAAGAATCCAATTTGTACGAACAACCATTCCTTATATCAAACATTCAGAAACACGCATAATGTTTACATTAAAAATGGATTACTTTAAAAATAATGTAGTAAATTTAAATATGAAAACACATTTTACTATTTAATTTGACCAGTTTCGAAAGAAGTTATATTTTAATTGCTTCAAGTACGATATGCTCAATAAGGTATGATACGAGCACAGATCAAAACATAAGCTAAAATGGTTTGCCATTACCATTCGCCTGTTATTGTTGATTAGCAGAACCATTAAAATAAACGACTTTTTCTTCATAAGAATATATTGTTACATAGTCAGCACATTTATCAATGCATTTTGCCTGAAATTCAATGACGCATCTCTGCTTCTGATGCACGCCCCTAGCATTTCTTGCTATTTTAGATTCTTACAATATTGATATTTGCACATGCCTTCTCCTTTATATTGATTCTACTTGGTGGTCGTTTTTACACGGATTATAAGGGCTTCAAGTATTGAAAAGATTACAAGAAAAACAGGAGGTGTCTGCTCTTTAATGAAACGTGCATTAAAAAATGCTGCCCATGTATACTAAATTTTAGACTACTGATTAAAGTAAGAAACTCTGGCTTATACTAAAAATTAACATTTTTGTATTCGAAAATATACTATATTTTAGTGCAAAATTTAATTTAGTATACAAATTAATATATTTGAAATCTCAATGCAGGTGAATATATATTAGTATATGTACTTTTAGCACGATAGCGCCTTTCTAGCCATTAGCATCTCCTTTTCCTGAGATATTTTATTTACACGGGAGCTATCGCTGATCAAATCTGTAAGACACTCGTTGATCGGGGTTTATAATGCATGGTATTTGGTGAAAGAATATCATGATAATTGTTTGTGGCTCAAACTGGGTACATGTTGATTATTTAACTGCAGATATTAACAATAACTTTATATAGTGATTTTTAAAAGCTATGTGTCAGTCAGTTATAAAGCAGTTTCATAGTGGAGCAAGATTTTATATGCGTTTTTAATGCTAAAACATCGTGATATATTAATTCTTTCTTTTGGGGCAATATGAGGTGCGTATATTAATCATGTTATAATACTCCCAGGAATGGCCGCTATATTTTGCGCATAGATAAATAACTGTTTTGTTCAACGGAATTCAATATTCTCGTGTTGTAAAGTTTCTTTTATAGAATGTAAATTGGATTTTCCTAATATTATTGAATATCCAGGTTTTTTTTTTATCGGCTGGGGATTGGCATATAAATATTCATACTAATACTTATACTCGCTTTAAGTTTGTAAAATTATTCATTCTGCAATATGAAGTTAATTTTCTTTAAAATATATAAACTAGTAGGCTGCCAGGCATTGCCCGGATGTAAAATATGCATAAATATTCTATTTTATTACATTTTGACCCCAAACAAGGCACATTGCCACTTTGATGTGGGGGCTATTATTAGTGACACAGGCTACAGGGGTACTAGGTGGGGAGTTGGAAAGCAAGAGGTCGGTTCACGTTACACTTCAGCTTCTACATGTCAGTACCGTTGGGGAAGCAGGAACCTGACAGGGACTTCCAAAGTCTAGCGGTTCTGGGGAAGAAACTACTGGAGTTGAAGCCTCTATTACATCTAGGGATCTCTAATGTGAAGGGATGGGATTGTACTGCTTATCGGATTTTTCGGGGGTAGTTACGTAGCGGGGGTACAAGTGCTTGCAGATCGTCGGAACACACGCCGTTAAAGTACTTGTAGAACAGGCAGAGGGATGCTACATTGCGTCGATGAGACAGAAGCTAAATATTGGATGATAGTTCAGCACCTATTTGGTTAGCGACTCTCGTTTGAACCTTGTCTAGGAATGAAAGACTAGTAGCAGATACACCGGCCAAAATATGACAACAATACTCCATACATGGGCGAATGGTGGCCTTATAGAGGTACAGTATACTTTCAGGGGCCAGTAGCTTTCTAGCACGGTAGAGAGAACCTACCATTTTGGCAACGGCCCTGGCAATGCTCTCAAGGTAATTGCTCCAACTCATGTTTCCTGTGAACGTTAGGCCGAGGAGTTTAAAGTTGTGCTTTCAGATAAAGAGTCTTTGGCAATTGCTATTGGTGATAGAGAACGTTTCTCATAGTTATTGAAGGAAACAAGTTTAGTCTTGGCAGCATTGAATGTGACCATCCATTTTTGTCCCCATTCCACAACAGATTGGAGGTCGTCCGCTTGTGTTTCTGCCATTTCTTTAGAGTTGTGTTCATTTGTTTTCCTGCCGTGTCTATATAGAGCGTGGTGTCATCAGCATCTCACAGACAATTTTGTCAGGGAGGTCATTAGGTCCAAGGATGATCCATGAGGCACTCCCGCATTTATATCATATTATTTAGATGTACGGCCACCGAGGATAACCTGGATTTTTCTCTTATCTAAGAAGGATTTAATTATGTTAAGTATTCTTCCAGTGATACCGTATGATCTCATTTTCCTGGAAGACCTTCGTGCCATACCCTGTCAAAAGCCTTACCGCTCTACCCTCCCCTGCTTTGTCAAGTGAATGGTATATACGCTCCGAGATTACAGTAAGAATGTCTGCTGTGGAACGGGCTTGCCTAAATCCATATTGTTGGTCGGTAAGTTGTTTAGCATCTGTATAGTGATGGACTAGAGCTTGGTTAGTTATGGACTCAAATATTTTGGCAAAAAGTGGGAGAAGGCTAATGGCGCGGTAATTTGCTGGGTCATTTTTTTTTCGCCAGAATTCTTGAAAACTGGTACCAAAGAAGCAGTTTTCCAGCAGGATGGAAAGCAAGATTCATTAAGGCATGTGTTGAAAAGTTTGGAGAGGATTAGAGGTACTTCGGCGGAACACTTTTTTAATAGCGGAGCCGGGATGAGATCAGGCCCACATGCTTTTGCAGTGTCAAAACTTTTTATAATGGCATGCACCTGAGAGGGGAGATTTTCAGATCGTCAAGTTAGACATCTGTCTGCAAAGGAAAGTCTTGGAGAGGGCGGTTAGCAGGGTCTAGTGTGGAGTTGGAGGAAAACCGAATGGCAAGCATGTTAGCATTCTCGGTTGATGAGCAAACAACTTCATGATTGTTGGATAGTGAGGGAATTGCTGATTATCTATTATTTACTACACTGTTGTAGATTTTCCAGAAGTCACGGCTCCCTAATTTCTGAGCTTCGATGCGTTTTTTTGGTGATTTCAGTAAATTCTCTCTTAGCTGTAGCTATTTCTTTCTTACAGTTACTTCTGGTTTCTATATACTTCTCTCTGTTTGAACCGGATTTATGTCGGTTAAATCTGTGGAACGCGTGCTGCCTTTGCACGATGGCAGCTGCACATGTGGAAGTAAACCACTGAGGATAGTGGGGCTTGCTATAAAATTTCCGCATGTGGACATGTGCTTCAATTGCTGTTTTGAACCATCCAATGGTCTTTGCGCACTGTTCAGCAGGAAGTGAAAAGATATTTCGCCATGAGGCGTCTCTAATAAGATCCTTGATGGCTTCCCAGTCGGCCTTTTATAATATCTCGTTGTTTTCCTGCTGGTCAGGGAAACGGGTTGGAAACGCAGCCGTCTACGATAGGAAATGAGATATAGAGAAGCCATGTGTTGTGGTACCAGCTGCGTCTGTGCAATTAGAGAATCCAAACCAGCTACTGTGATTGGCATAAATGTCACAAAATACATACACTTGTGCGCTAGTGTCGAGGAAAAGTGCTGTATCTAAGCTGTCAGAGACTTTCTTTATTAGAGTACAGTCCTGTGTAAAGGGAGAGCGGTAGAGAAAATGAAATATTATGTTGCACGTAAAGTCTAAAGCACATAAAGGCGTAATCGTCCGATTCTAGTTTTCTTTCTCTAGTACAGGGGGAGGGTGTCTCGAATATAAACTCCAAACCAGTACATATGTCTGTAACAGTCCTTACGGCAGAGTGGAAGATATCCGGGCATGTTAAAGTAGTTAGAGGGGATTTATAATAAAGAGAAATACCGTTAAACTTAACGTGAAATTCTTAAAAAAAAAGGAAGTTTAAAACAACGGAAAGAAACTGAGACATGTGCATGCAAGTACTTTGTGTTGTTTTCTAAGCAGTAAATTTTTGTAAATGTAAATTCGAACTGAGATCAAAACCCAAACCTAAAGACAATGAGTCAATTACGATTACTATAAGACCAGCATGATAGGATGTTCAAATGTGTTTTCAAATTACTTATACTAAACAAACGTAATCTGTAATGTGTACTATTCACGCATGTGCATTTGTAAAATAATAAGCCAACAGATTAAAGTCCGATGATTCTCACGCAGCATTTTTTTCAATTTTGTCTCTTTTAGCGGCCATTTTTTCGGATGCAAAGGGATTAAAACGTTCAGCACATGTCCGAATATCCTATATCCTAAAGTTAAGTTGGCTGACTAAAGATTCGCGGAGTATTTAGGTTGAGAAGTGTCCTCACACAAATGTTTTAACTAATGTATAATGTAAAGGGCAAAAATTGCTGTGTTTGTGTGCTGGTATATATATATATATACATATATATATATATATATATATGTATATATATATATATATATATATATATATATATACCCATATGAATTGTTTTGTGTGTGTTTTGGTATTCACATTAAAAATACATTTGTGTTATACACAGGTCGCTTAATTAAGTCTACAGGGTGGTCGCTAGAAAAGGGGGACATTGAATATCAGCTTAGCTCATGAATAGTGATTGCTATTTTTAGATTGTGTCTTTTTAATGTTTTCTAGGTAAAGACACTGCAGTGAAGTGCACGGACGACGTTTTAAGTATAATATAGCATTTGTATTTGAAGAACTTCGTAAAAATTATTCTTTGTAAAAATAAATCGTTGTTTGACAAATTTTCCGCTTTTCTAGCGATCACCCTGTATTTTAAAAAAGATCTAATTGATTTGCATATTCATTTAAACATTAAGCCTTGAATATAATAAAAGAAGCTTCAATCCCCCTTGGACCAAAATACTGTAGTTTTACAACAGAAGACACATGCTAATTTATTATGCTAACACTATTAGCATTTTACTTATAACTGCAGAACGGCATTTTAGACACGTTTATTCGTAATATTAAATCATTACATTTTTTTCCGAGGAGTGCCATCATCGCCATTTTTATAGCTTGCCAAAGATGTGGATTCAATTTCACCTCCTTCCCCATAAGTATTCGTACGCTCCCATTTTCCATCACGTGAATTCATACTATATGAGACGACTCTGTCATTAACTGACTACTAAATTCAAACGCAACGCACACGCTTTTTTCAACTGATTGGTTGATAATTAGACAATACCGAAATCAACAATTTGCTTATTCCAACATTAAACGAACGGTTTGCCACTATAATACATTCCGCTATTTACCTTAACTACAATAAATTTGATTGTTACATGAAAGTGTTGTCTCCTCTCATGTAAGTAAAGAAACATAATAGATAAGTGAAAATGATAGTAGGATAAGGCTAAAATCGAACCGTGTAATCAAGTGTTAAAGATAATAATGGAAAATGGAATGTTAGACATTAAGTCCATTGTTGATTCTATTAGAAATAGTTAAATATTGTTTATGTCAGAAAAAGAGTCGATTGTCCATTCTTTTAGAAACCTGAACATTTAATATGTCAGTTAAGAAAAAATGGAAAATGCAAATTAAAATATATATTGATTAAAAATAGGTTAGAATTAGAATTGAGGATTCTTTTGTTTGCCAAAAGTGTGTTTGGACAAAAATATGTAAAGCCACGGGAAAATTAGTCACGTTTGAAAACCAAACTTGTGACGTCATAAACAAAGGAGATTTCTGAATATAGAAAACTAAGGGTTCGAAGTTATTAATCAGTTTAAGTCAAGAGTTGATGAGAAAGAGAGTTAGTTGGAGAGGAGAAACACCTTTTACGCAAACTGAACTAAATCAGGACATATAGTTATAACTCACGGAAACATTAATTCCCCATAAATAAACAGACATCTTTGCATCACGGTATCCCTTCAATTTTCCTATATGATATGTACCTGTTATGTTATCGTCCGCTAAACCATTCCCCCTACATTACAAAAAAGTCTAATATTTATGACCATCACCTTCACCGAGGTGAACGATTTATATGACCTTCACCGAGGTGCGCGACTTGACACACAAAAATAAACCGCCTCTTAATCACCTGCTAACGCATGCGTCACTGTAATGTCCAATGACAACAACCACTCCAACCTTCTCACTCGACTTGCCTTTATTCCACTATTTCAATCCCTTTTCTTGCGCATGCGCCTGTAGATTCCTGACAACCTCGAGACTTCCGCTTATAAAAACCCAAGTTTTGTGGTCGCGCATCCCTATACAAGGCACAAGCACGAGGGCGTTTGTTGTGTTGGTAAGTACTACAATATTTTCACAGTATTTTTGTTATTAATTCATGAACACTTATTTTTCTACCTTTAAAAACAAAAAAAAACAGGACACCCGATACATTACAAAAACAACTTCTACAGAAACTAAAGAAAACTAGAGCATATACTTATAACTCCCAGAAACATTGATTATCTGTACATAAACAGTCATTTTCGCTTTAAGCTTTTCTCCCTTTATTGTTTTTTTTTTTAAATATGAAACATACATGTAACAGTATCGTTCGATAAACAATTTCTTTCTACGTTAAAATTTTAAAAAATCTTTAATATTATCGGATTATTTTTCATATGAGAGCATAAAAATTTGTCATTTTACATTAAAAAAAACACTCGAGACATTAGACAGAAATCTTCGGCAGAAACTAAACGAAACCAAGACATATACTCACGGAAGAACTGACTCTCCATGCATAAACATACATTATTGCATCACAGTATTATTTTTATTAAACGAACATTTTATGGTATCATTCGCTAAACAATTGCCTTCCACATTAAAAAATCGCACAAGTTTGTCACATTTAAAAAAAAAAATTAAATCATAATATTTGTGCATTGTGATTAAAAAACTAGTCCAAGTTTTACTCTTTAAATGATTTGAGTTTATTTATTTCCTGGAGGAGTTGATTTATTCACACAATTCGGGGATCACTTTTCATATACAGTAGCGTCCAAAAGTTAACGGCTAGTAAAACCTCAGCAAGTTTAACCATATATTTGAAACAAATACACACGAACAACAAAAAATTACTTCACAATTATATAGATTACATGTATATCTTCAATGGGTCATAATTTAGTTAGCCTACACTAAGTATTTTTTGAATAACTACCATTTTAAATAAAATTGTTCAAAATTTGTGTGTCCAAAAGTTAAGGGCTTGCGGCTTTTGTCCTTGCTGTGAATGGCTGAAATTACCAACTAACTAGTATTTGGTAAACAAACCCTTGCTATTTATGACTTCTTGACACCTCTTGGCACAGGAATCCACCAACTTCTTGCAAAACGCTGGCGTTATCGCACTCCATTCAGCATGTAAGCATTGCCAGAGTTCTTCTTTATTTTTTGGGCACTGAAGTTGAGCACGTTCACCAACTATTTTCCAGATATTTTCCATAGGATTAAGATCTGAACTCTGAGGGCGCCAACGCATCGTTTCAACTTCTTTCTCGTCTAAAAATGTTTTTACTTTCTTAGCAGTGTGACAAGGAGCGTTATCCTGCATGGAAATTGCAGGTTGATAGAGCGACGACCGAAGGATAGCAACTGCATGCTGACGTAGAATCTGCTTATAAACTTCTGCATTTATTCCACCTTGCAGACGAATCAGTGGTCCACAGCCTGCAGCTGACATAACGCCCCAAACCATTACACTTCCTCCTCCAAATTTCACAGTTTTTTTCACGCACTTAACCTCCAATCTCTCACCAGTTCTTCGCTGGACATACGTGTTGCCATCAGATCCGATAACGTTAAACTTCGATTTATCACTAAAGTGCACACGGGACCAGTTTTCGGTTGTCTACACAACGTGTTCTTGGGCAAAAGCGAGGCGGAGTTTCTGATTCTTTTTGGAGATAAGAGGCTTCCTTGCTGGCACTCGAGATTGCAATCCAGAAGCGTGCAACCGACGTGTAACAGTTTGCCGAGACGCTTGAACAATAGACCTTTGCTTTAGTTCTCGAGATATTTTAGCAGCAGTGTTAAATCTGTCTTTAAGTGACATTTTGACAATAAGACGATCCTGTCGAGCAGTTGTGATTCGAGGTCTACCAGATTTTGGGGCAGCTGCCACTGATCCTGACTGCTTGAAATATGCTACAATACGCTTTACTACACTAGGAGACTTTCCTACGGTGTCAACAATCTCAGAAGTTTTCTTGTCATTACTATGAAGATGAATAATGAGCTGTTTTTCTTCGACAGAAACGGGACGACGTTGTTTTGCTGCCATGTTGTACTAGTGCGATACAAACACTCATTTTTTTTACCTAATTACAATAATTTTAATGTTTTTTAGTATAAATTTGAAGTAGGATTATTCATAGTACCTGTCTGACAGCGAAACGACGTGTGTCGACTTCAGAATGAAGATGGACGTAAGATTATACCGCCTAGCCCTTAACTTTTGGACCACGAGAATTTGGACAAACTTTTGTGTTATTGGTCATAACTTCAAAAATATCCAACGGATGCTTATGCAATTTAGGCGAGACATGAGTGATGAGTAGATCTATAAGTATATATGCATATTAAGTATTTTAAATGAACGGTTTTTCTTAAAAAGTACTTAAACTTGTCTTGAAACTAGTAGCCCTTAACTTTTGGACGCTACTGTATAACATTTTTCTAAATTATACACGTACTTTCTGTCCATCAGCGAGAAAATTATTGTCGCATTATTAAATTATTAAAATCGATCAGTCATCTCATAAAATGTAATTAACTCATTCATTCTGCTATTATATTCTTTTGTCATTGACGGACACCCGAGACATTACACAAAATCTTCTGCACAGACTAAACAAAACCAGGACATTTTTAAATCACGGATGAATTTATTCTCCATAAAAAAACGAGATTTTTACATCGCGGATGCGTTCTGTTTTTTTTTGTTTACACAGTGATCACCACTTATCAAGCCCCGGAAGCCACTCAGGGATAAGGGTTATTGCAAGTACATTACGTTAGTGTGGAGATTTGATGAAGGGTTTACTTAAGGGGGCGGTTCATTAGGAATTTGTTAACATTGGACTTGAATACATCCAAGTTGTAGTCCTGTGGGAAGCAGGCAGAGGGAACAGAGTTCAACAGGCGTGCAGTTCTAAGAAATAACCTTTGTTCATGGAATCCGCGGTTTGATTTAGGAACAGATATAGAGTGGGGGAAATTTTTCACAGTGGATTCAGCTAGACGGGTGTTTTTCGTGAAAGATTGGCGAGGGGGACCAGAGATTGAAGTTCAGACGAGCACCTGCCATGGAAACAACGATAAAACAAGGATAGGCTCGCAACATCTCTTCTGTGGGGGAGAAGTTGCAGGGTAGAGAAAAGGGCATCCCCCATTAAGCCACGAAGTCTATTTTGTACTCTTGTTACATGATAAGGGATGTCCCCTTTTCATGTAAGTATAAAATCAGAGAGATCACTTAAAATGAAAATAAAATGAGAGAAAGCAGAAATCAAACCTTGGATATAAGTTTTAAAGAACAATAGGTTTAAATGGAATGTCCAGTAAATTGTTAATTCGGGTGAAATAAATAATAAATAGACTATTCAATTGTTAGAAAGAATGTGGATAAAAAATATGGGTTAAATAAATTAGATATGTAGGTTGAATTCCTTTGTAAAAACTTTAAAGAAAAATAGTTTTGGGGAAATCATAATGTCGGAAACGTGAAAAGTCGCGCATGTTGAAACACGTGAATTTTGCTCACGGGGCCGGACATGCATGGATTTCACAATATAGGAAGTGAGACTTAGTTTGTTAGGGAGACAGTCAGTGAGAAACTCAGAGAGGGTCTGGGAATTCGAAGGTCTAGGAAGCGAGACGGTCACTTTGAAACTAAAATGTGAAGCTTTGAATTCTTGATGAGAAAACCACGGCCGGTCGTGAAGAAATAAACCCATCATGTGTTTTGATAAAAGCTCCTCTTTGTGTTTGTGATTCTTACAAAAAAGTTAAGTGAATTGTTATTATATGTCTGTGTTATAAAATGTCGTCACATACACATCTCATATCCACAATGTGAACCCACATAACATATCTACACTAAGACTGACTGATGACTGTCTCCTCGCTTTAAGAGCTTCACATAGCAATACATCTATTAACCTAAGAATGAACATATTTTTAATATATATGAATCGTCATAATACGAACACGGAACGAACAATCTCTCTCACAACATCCCTCTCTAGAACTCTCTCAACAACATCACTTGTAATAAGACTCTCTCTCAACGACAAACATTATAATAAGACTCTCTCAATGAGACAGCTATATAACACTCTGTCAAGGCAGGATAGGCTGTTTTTAGCAGCTCCTTCCCAGATATGGCAGCAGTATTCCATCCTTGGACGCACCTAACTTTTATATAGATAGAGAATTGCATCAGTAGTGAGATATCTTCTGGCGCGGTAGAAGGATCCCACCATATTTCCAGCGAGCTTGGCAACAGAATTGATGTACGTGTTCCATTTCAGATCAGGAGTAAAAGTCAAACCCAGAAGCTTGTCAAAACACGGGGCCTCACTCAGACGAGAGCCGTCCATCACAATCGATGCCAGATAGGGATCAGAGCGCTGATGATGTAAGGATAGGAGTTTGATTTTGGATGCATTAAAGGTAACCAGCCACATTTTCCTCCACTGAACCACGCGCTCGAGATCAGAGGAGAGAGAATCAGAGAGAGCTTTGTCATTTACAGCCTTTGATATGTTGCCGTAGATGGTCGTGTCATCAGCATAGATGTCAACGAATGATTTAAATATGTGTTCAGGGAGGTAATTGATGTAGATCAGGAAGAGAGTTGGGCCCAGGATTGACCCCTGAGGGACTCCAGCATTTATATTGCAGGCCTCCGATTTTTGTCCATCTACCACTACTATGATGAGCCTATCGGAGAGAAATAGATCAACAAACATCATCTGAGTTGTATCGCTTTAATGATTTGGTTTTATTACAAAATTCAGGAATCAGTATACAATTATAACGTTCTACTAAATTGATCACATTTTTGTGACCATCGTCCACAAAAATTTTGCCACAATATTTTCCTCTGTGATGGTCACAAAGTACGTGTTCAACTTAAGACCGTTCTAATTAAACAATGATCCCCGACGGTAGAAGTCATTTTTTTTTCGATTTACATTATGTTACTGAATCTTAGGTTCATAATCGATGAAATTAATGTGCAAAAAAACCTGTAAATTGTGGAATTTATAGCAGGGGCACTTCAGGAACGTCCACCGAAGCTCCTTCTAAAAGAGAGACATAGTACCGATTTACAAACTCTAAGCCCCAATTACTTCCAGATAAAGTTATTACTTTTCATTCGCTTTGTATTTGACTACATTTACGCCATTTTTTTTCATAATGTTCTTTGTCTGTACAAATAATTTACGCCCCAAAGTACACATTTCTTCTTTATTGCCCACGGATATACTTATCTTTTATATATTGTTTTTTGTTTTCTTTTTTTATTAGAGTTGTTCTCTTTTCACGCATCATTTTCAACACTGCTTAGACGTTAACCTTTTGGGGGTACTTTCTTTTTACCTTAGTACCAACTACACTATTTCCTTTCAAGTTACGGCTTTTATAAATTTTAGACTATGCTGAATAAGGCAATTTATTTTTACTTTGTCGTAAAAAAGTTGTTGGCAAGATATAATGACATGCATTATGCACTGTAATTCAGTGTTCGCACGCGCGATAAAAAGAGTACTTCTCTCCGCACGACACTGCCAATCACCTCAAATTCTTTTGTAGTTTGTAGTTTTTGAGTGGGTATGCTGAAAACATATCTCAAGGTTGAACTTGGACGGCATATTTGAACAGTCCCTCCCTCACAAAAAGGCGTGTTTATTCCAAAAGCCGTTCTTACCATGGCGATGTTGGTCGTGTCTATTCCATACGACTTTAAGATGGCGAGGTTATGGGTGTCTATTCTAGTACTAGTTCCTACCATTAGGACATTGAGGATTGGCTGCCGACAACAACTGTTTAATTTTTAAGGAGGAGAGGTGGGCATACTTACACAGGACAACGCCGGTTAACCGTTTCTGCTAGTTTTAATTAATTCCTAATTAGTTTCTATTGGTGTTCTAATGAGATGATCATCTTTCGTTAAGTATTACATGTAATCATATTCATTCAGATATTTTACATGGTTTATACTTGCGAAATGGTTGAGTAAAAATGTTATAGTATACATACACAATTTTGTATATAATTTTTTGTATGCGTATGGGAGAAATCAATGCAAAATTGTGAAATTTAAAAAGAAAAAAATTGAATTTGCCAGGTGAAGTTTGAACGACAGCATTCCTAGTATGCATGCATGAGGTAATATCTAATGGTTCATGTTTTAAGTTGTATCCATGTAGTAAACATGTTTTCATATCTCAGCAGTAACGTCAAAGGAAAAAGTAAATCGTAAGGTATAATTTTGGATTCGTTTCTCGGTGATGGCGCAAGAGTCATTAAAAAAATGATTACTATATCTTTGGTCCAATATAATCTATTATATAAATCTCACATGTCTACGTGTGTGTTTGTGTAGCTGTGCACATGTACGCTAAAATATTTATCACACGCGGCAAACACTTACGAAATTACTATTGTTTTAAAAATCAGTTACTCGGCCGGTAAATATCCAAACATTTACTAAAACCATTCATTTCTTCACCGTCAACTGCGCCGTTTTATCCAAGAAGAGGTCACATTTTTCGTCGACATTTTTGAAATGTCATTCACGCATCGCGACGTCGACGAATGCATAAAACGTTATTTCGAATGCCTGTGGCGTTACAAGTCGCGTAAATGAAACGACTAAACGGTTTCCTTTTTTTATCTCCATTTCGTCTTTGCAGTACAGATTTGAGCCTTGCTACTGCGGCTTTTTTGACGCTCGCATGGGTAATTATGGGTGTTTAATTACTTTTAATAGGGACTTTGGTTGCTCAATACCCATGCGTTTTTTTTCTTGCTTACAAAATTTTGCTTTCAGTTTCACTTCCGGCTGATGGAACAAAAACGACGCCCTAACCTACCCCGTTGTCACAATTTTTTTTTTTTTAGTTATAAGCGGATTTTACTATCAGGCACTCTACAATCCCATTTCACTTTTATAAGACCGGTTAATGCCGAGCGTCCTCCGCTAGTCTATGATATAAATCTCCCCTATTTCTTAGTATGTGTGTGAATGTGTGTTTGTCTGTCTCGCTAAAACTTTTGTCAGCCGCATAAAACCGAGTCGTGACCGGTCTCAGCTTAGTAACTTATCCCTGGGCTACATAATAAGTCAGAATTAGAAAAAATGGTCAATTATTTCGTATAGAATATTTTTTTTAAACGGTGAGTTAGTGAAATTATCTCTTTCTAGACGACTTCGAAACATTTGCATGAGCGTCAAGCATTATTTTTGAATCGGTTTGAATAAAAGAATTTTCAACATTATTTGGCAATCAGAGTTGTAGACCAGTGGATTAGGAGGTGCCCCCGTAAACTTTATTTTTGATGTTCACGTAAGGGTGACCTTTTTTTAAAACAGGGTTGTTTTGCAACTACGGCGGATAAACAATCCACATTACTTCGAGTTATTATTAGAGATTTATGTTAACTGACGATTATTTTTTTATTTAAAAGACAACAGAAATTCCAATCTAACGACGATAAACAAAAAACAAACAAACTTTCTATCATTTTCATTGTTTTTTTACAGTTTATACATTTATCCAGTGTTAAAAGATTTTCAAACTTTGTATTATTTATTTGACATTTTTTTATCAAATACAATATTTTTCTTATTTCGAGGGCCATGTAATGTTATTTGTTGAGATTGTAACTGCTATTTTTTTATTTTAATAACACATAGTCGTAACTAATGATTGTTTCTGTTCATACATTCTACTTTTTTATTTATAAAATTGAATTATTTTCAGTTTGTTTTCGTTGCAGCAGACCATAGATAATTTTCCTAGACTGAGGCAGAAAAGAAGTTCGCTTAAATGCTCAATAGCCGGAAAATAGCTTTTTATCTTCGTAGAAAATTTCTCGTTGAGTGGGTCTCATGTTCTTCTGGCGGCTGCATTTTCGTGTTTTTATCCGTTCCTTCCTCGCAATCTCAACGGAAGTTTTAAAAGCATTATTCCAAAGAATCGCGGCGTCATAAGTGCGCCCTTAGCGAGATAACTAAAATTTAATCTAATTACAACACCTTTTTCTCTTTCGCATTACAGGTTCGAGCCTAGCTACTGCGGCTATTTTTCGCGCTCTAATGGATATTTAATTATTTTTGATAGGGGAGTTTAAGTTCTCAATTATCATGCTATTGTCTTTTTTTTCTTTTTTGTATACAGCATTTTGCTTTCGGTTTGATTTCTGGCTGATGTCACCTAAACGACCCCTCTGCCCTCATTGTATTTTTTAATTAAAAATAGATTTTGCGATCGGGAAACCTACCCCGCTTCCATTTTTTGACGACTGGGCAATCCCGGGTGCCCCCCTCCGCTAGTATAATAAATACGAAAACCTATATTAATTAAAAATATTATATTTAAACGTAGTTTTCGACCGCCCCATGCCAGGTAGGCTACTAGCATATATATATATATATATATATATATATATATATATATATATATATATATATATATATATATATATATATATATATATGACACTATTTCTCCAGGCCACTGTTTCTAACACACTTCGCAGCATGGCCGAGTGGTTAGTTGGCCATGTGCGTACAGATACAAAGAAACGCCTTCCCATAATTCCCTTTCCTAGAGCTCTCCCTCTTTTCTTTTCAGGCCGTCATGAAGTTAGCACCATAAGTTTTGCCTCTCCGTAAACGGGGAGGGGGGCACCCCCTCCCTAAAAACTAGTTAGGGATGATTTGTAAGCTTTGAAAAACCTATTGCCCACTTTCAATTGTGAAATGTTTTTTTGGTAATATATGTTGTATCTATTGTAAAATAAAATAGTCAGCTATGTCCCATATATATTACAATTATGTCGCGTGTTGTTTTTCTTTTGTCTGCCATAAATGCCTTCATAAATGCCTTCATGAATAACGGAGCCGTCCGGAAATGAAGAAAAAAATTCCAGTCAGAACGCCACCAAGGGTGAAGAGGTCAAAACATTTACTGGGAGAAGAAAGAGCCACACCGCATATCCAACACCTCAGAGATGTTTTTCTTCTTACATACGCTAACGCTTTAAGACATTTACTATAAGACGTCTGTCGGTCATATCTCAGTGACCGGCGGATAGTGATATATATATATATATATATATATATATATATATATATATATATATATATATATATATATATATATATATGTGTGCGTGTGTGTGTGTGTGTGTGTGTGTGTGTGTACTTCAGGTAAATAAATAAATTAGAATACAGTATTGTCAAGTCTTACAGTTTTTTTTTGTAGGAAATATTCATATAAAATAATCTCAGCCCATTTAAATTGCTCAATATACTAGATAGACCAAATACAATAAGGAATATAATTAAACAAATAATTTTTTTTTTTTTCACGTTACTCCCAGTATGTCAAAAATAATTATTAGAGAGAACAATTTAGACACAGGTTACACTCGATATATATATATATATATATATATATATATATATATATATATATATATATATATATATATTTAAATCCATTCGTAATTTCACTTCATTTTATTATTTTTATTTTACTTATTCACTGTATTTTATTTTATCACAGTCTATTTTTAGATTCCAGTTTATCACCTCCGATTCGTATTTTTAGACGCTATCTTTTAAGTTACTACGCTGTTTTATCCCAATTCAATTATCTCTAATTTTTAAAAAGTCCCTTCTTAATCTCGTTTCATTTTATTTACTTAATCTATCACGGTTATATTTCCAGACGCAATCTTTGTAATCTCTACGATATTTTAACTTTTTGACGCAATCTACTACGTTAGTTTAGTCTAATTTATTTACTCTCATAAAATGCATATATGTGCATAGCCATCTAATTTACATAAGGAAAAAAACGTTGCTCTCCTCCATCATTATACATAGCCCCAAATCTTCCGACTCTGTCGTCAATGACCATTCCTTTTGAAAAAGTCGTCATAAATCGAGCGAAACATTGAGTATTTCGAATGGGAGAAATACGGGCTTTAAAATTTAGTTGAATATAAGTGTTAAAATGATATTCTAGAATGAAATTCAAGAGTTTAGATTTGGTGTATAAGCTGATAATACATAAAAGAAGGGACACAAAATAATTAGGAAATGAGAGAACAAACGATTGAGGTAATTACATGATTCTTAATGTACATAATGAATTATTTATGAGAGAAAAAGTGTACCATTTAGTATATTGAGTATACAGTAATTTGTAGTGCGGAACTATTTCTGTCTAATGCAAAATTATCTAAATAATCTATGTTATTTTTGCATCGAGAAGCTCACTCGTTGCTATTGCTAGTGTTTATTAAAATGTTAGAGAAAGTAATTATTTTAACATCTTCGGAAATGTAAAGATGACAGAATTTAGACCCTCGTGCGTATGATTTAGTTTTTTTCAGTACATTCAATTTAATTGAATAAGGAATCTTGTTAATTGTTATGTTTTCAATTAACATAGTTAAATACGTCCTTTTATTAATCTGTGTATTTTCATTTTTGAGAGAATGTTAATCGTTTGCGATTCTCACTTTTATGAAATTAGAAGTTTCACCTCTGTATGTGCAAGTTTTTCGCTTATTTTTATTGTTTAAATGCCTATTAAGGTTTATGTCAGGATTAGTTTTTACATTAGGGTTTTTTTAGAATTGAATGAGTTTCAAGAGAGGATTTAGATTATGTTGGTCAATCTGTTGCGGATTTATATTATTATCTTAATGATTTTGTAGGTTTTTGTTATTTAATGTTGCCATATTATATAGTGTATCGGAAATGTTTTGATGTGATTCATTTGATGGTTTTTTGCATCGGCAGTTGTGTCAACGTGCAAGCGTAGAATACCTCTTAATTTATGTACTATGGATTAAGGAAATTTTTACACATTATCTTCTCTATTTCAATCAATAAATTTTTATTTTGAAAAGTAATTATTTTTAAATGGTATTTTAAATATATAAGCTCTAATTATGCATATACATATTTATATATATATATATATTATATATATATATATTTGTATATAAATGTACATATATATATATATACATATATATATATATATAATGATAAAATACGGATGTTTCTGTGTAACTTAATTGCTATACATGCGTTCAGAACTTTATACTGTGCTCTTCTTACGGTTCTAGCACTGGCGAAGTCAATATTGAAAATATTTACATACTTTATTTATATAGGTACATAAAAATATATATTTTATATATATATAAGAACATACATCACATTGATTGCTGTTAATTCCGACGTATGAGGTTCACACAACAGTTAAGTTCTCTGAACTTCACATGGAAGCTTTGTTCATAATGGTAAATGCTTCTGTAGAACGATCGACGCAACTCTTAATCACAGACGGTAACATGGAATGCTATGGTCGAAGCAAACTATACCACTGTAAATAACTTATCTGTGTTGATTCCTGACAACTTTATTTCTGTGTGAAACTCACACCTGTAAATGGACGGAAGAACACACACACACAAACACACACACACATACACACACATATATATATAGTATCTTATATGTGTGTATTTGTATGAAAAAGATTAATAACATTTTATTTTCACATATTTTATATGTGTTCCTCACGTAATCGAAGACAATTTTAATTTGTGTAAGACGGGTCGAATTATCGCAATGCGGTTTTCATTAATTTTGCTGCAATTTTCGCATGCAGACAATTAATCATGACAACTTAATTAGCAATTTATTTTCGAAAGTCAAACATCAAATGAAATATTGTATTTTTAATAATTTACCGTAATTATTTCCATAAAGAGTTGAACGTACGCCCCGATACATCTAATCGGTGTTATAAAAACTTGTAATCATAAAATGGCCAGTAAAATATATTTTAGTATCTAAAACTATGACAAATATTAAACGTTTAGCTGAATGAAAGTATCATGGAAAAATATCAGGGTGTTTTGAAAATAATTATTTTATAACAAATTATAACATACGAAGGGCGTGCAATAAGTAATGCCCCTGACGCACTTCCAGTTTCCTGATCTAACTTTAATTTTGCATGTGCAATGATTTATATCTTTACGGGTTGGCAAATTACAGCTCTGAACTAATTGTGGTTTTTCTCTTGCATGTGTTTAAACTGAGTCAGGTGTGAAAAGGAGCCTGTTTAATGTCGAGCAGTGATCCAGTTTTTGTATTTGAAAGGACGCACACCACAGGAGACTTTTGATGAAATGAAAGAAACTTATGGTGATAATGCCCCATCATATGACGTTGGAAAACGCTGGCATCGGGGATTCAAACATGGCCGGAAGTCTGCGGAAACAGCTCCCAGACCTGATCGCCACCCCCGTCAAGTTAAGCCGTCAAGTTGAGGCTGCCATTTTGAAAGATCGGCACATTACTATTCGCCGAATAGTCAAGATGTCAAAATTTGTACAACGTCTGTGGAAACTATCATTCATGACCATTTGCATATGGTGTCTGTCAGATGGATTCCCAGGTTGTTCATACTATTCCAAAAGCGAGAACGCGCCGAGTGCTCGTGGATGAATTTGGAGATGTGCCAAGAATATGTTAAAGTTTTTCTAAAGACTGATTACACAGGATGAAACATGGACCCACCCCTATGATCCAGAGACCAAAGTCCAGTCAATGCAATAGAAGCACTTGGACTCACCACCTTCAAAGAAGGCAAGGGTGCAGCCCTCCGCTGGCAAGGTCATGATCACAGTCTTCTGGGACCAAGACGGATTAGTGATGGCAGATTTCCTGGCAAAGGATACCACAATCACAGGAACCTATTACGCTTCATTTTTGACGAAATTAAGGGAAGTTATCAAAATCAAGAGGCGGGGCAAGATCAGCAACGGTACTCTTCTCCTGCAGGACAACGCTCCGGTCCACAACTCGCATGTCGCCAGATCAGAAGCACGGGCGTGTGGTTATGAATTTCTTTACAATCCTCCCTACTCTCCTGACCTTGCACCCTCTGACTTTCCCCTCTTCCCCGCCATGAGATTTTTTTTTTGAAAGGAAAGCGTTTCCCAGATGATGCAGCCTTGATTTCTGAAGTCATGACGTGGTTGGAGGACCAACCTGGGGTGTTCTAAAAAAACGGTCTCTAGGGCTGCATCAAACGGTGAGATAAATGCATAACTCTGGGTGGTTCCTATGTAGAGAAAGACTAATAACTGTGCAAAGTTTCGTTGCTCTACTGCTATGGGAAGTTTGTCAAGGGCATTACTTATTGCACGCCCCTCGTAATAGCTGTATCTTTATGAGGCTTCAACTCGTCCTTGCATGGAATATTGTTGCAAATCCAGGTTATTAAATCTACCACTTGTCACGTTCTCTTACACAGACTGTGAAATCTAGTCTAAAGTCTAATTGGTCACTTAGAGCATGAGTGTCCATTTGACATACTCAATATTACCATAACAAGCAGCGAAATCCCACCTCTCATATTAAGATTTCGGAAAAGCTTCTTTTTTAATAGTTTCTTCTTTCGAACTTTTAGACCACTGAAAATTATCTTTCTTATGTTTCTCCAGTTATAGTTATGCAGGAGATCAAATGTAATGTGAACAAACATTTCACTGTTCAAATCGTTACAATACCCTGTTACACATGATATCTTACATCCAAGTGGCAGTACCACTCATATGACGTGAAAATTATTTTAAAATACACAACTAAATATTTAATTACACGCATTTTAGTATGTACACAAAATAAAAATCCAATGATTGAACATGCAAATTACGACAATGTTTTATTAGACCTAACTTTAACTGATGTGAAGAATTAGTACCTCTGGTCAATAACTATTACAGATAAACGTATTGTGTTAAGTGATGGTTGTACTTTGTAAAATAAATAACATATCGCATAACTTATGATAGGAAAAGAAGACCGTAATTATAGTAGCAGCTTTGGCTCCGTGAGATTATATCTTCTATCTCTCACTATATATATATATATATATATATAATTACATATACATGTATATATAGTAATTTACAGACAGCGTGTTACGCTGTATCACCGTTTTCAGTGTTTTTTAGCCCTGCAATTAGTTCAAGTCCGCGATTCACCCAACAACCATAGCGTTGGAAGTCAGTTCGTATATTCATAAGGGATAGGCGCCGGTGGTAATGATACTAAACAATACTTTATACAGACATTGACTGCTAATTCCACAGAGCCCTATCTGTTTATTTACAAAGAGCTTTGCACTTATGCTAAAATAATAGCAAGTGATATAATTTATAAAAATGTTTTCGTTTCCATAATGAGACCCATTATATATATATATATATATATATATATATATATATATATATATATATAATTATATATCCTAGCATTTCGTCCCGGCGTTGCCCGGGTGTTTGGATGTGTATGTTGAGCAAAAAAAAAAGTGGTAGTAGGAAGTCAGGCGTGAACCCGTACCGCAAAGGAGGAAAAGAACGAGGGGGAGAACCTAACGTTTATTCTGTTACAACCGGAAGCGACATTTTTTTTTAAATAAGGCTAGACAATCTAAAGGATAAGATAACTTTGAAAAATATCGGCGAAAAAAAGGGACCTCCCCGTGTAGAAAAGTGCCTAGTTGAAGTGGAAGACATTAATGTTTTTAGCCAATTTTTTGATATTCGTCGTATAAATGATCGAAAATTAAAACGATACTGATCATGGTAAAATCCGTCGCCTCTATTGAAAGTTTAAGGCAGACATTCAAACAGATACATACATACATTTATATATTGGTAACTAAAAAAAATGTGATCCAAACTGATGAAAAAGCTTACCCTATCTCTGAATATCCTTTATGTACATTTTCAACTAGTTAGACCAGAAATTGCCTGAGTCATTTGGAAGCGACTGCAGAGGTCATTTTTTTTTACATTTGACCCCTATTATATGACCCCTTAAAATTTATTGTTTTGGGCTCAAATCAAGTTATTAAGTTAGATTTATGTCCAAGGAACCTATATGTAAAATTTCAAGTCCGTAGACCCAAAACTGTCGGGGGAGTTTTGTAGAGTTCTCAAAAATCAAATCGTTGAACTTTGACCCCTTAAACGCCAAATTTATGGCCAAAAACCGATCACATCGATTTTCCCAAATCTCAGTAACCTATATCTAAAATTTCGAGTCGGTAGACTATAAATTGACCGAGTAATAACGTAGGATATATATATATATATATATATATATATATATATATATATATATATACATATAGTCCGGTTATTATACACACATTACTGCATTCATATGCGCATACATGTTTCAGTGAAGTTCCAATTCAGGGACAACACATCATCAGACCAAAACCAAATTTATATTGAAACTGGTGTAAAGATTACATACGTAATCTTATGTAACCAATCATATTTGTATAATAAATGGACTATATACCAGTTCTGTCATGCATTGAACACTCTTTAATAACCACGTGGGTTTCACTGGATTTATATCTGATAAACTACCCTGTACAATCGGTATATATATATATATATATATATATATATATATATATATATATATATATATATATATATATATATATATATATGCAAGCCGTTCATGAAAGTGATGCACCTTATTTGTATTCTGGGCGAATTAAAATATCATGAAACTTACATAGTTGTGATAACTGAATACATATCTTCATGGTCTGAAACTTTTATCTCTCTGTCGCACATATTCAGGGTGTAAGGCTGTAATAATGATATCCCTGTCATTGACCTTCGCCGGAAGCGAAGCTGCCTTATTCAATTACAAGAAAGGCGTGCATCCAGAATAGATTTACTTAGGTAAACAAACTCAATTTTGGGTCACAGAAATTACTGATGTCATGATAACACTCATATCTTCGTAGCTCTTTAGCTTTATAAGTAAAAACATAGAATAATATATATTTGGAACGACACACGTATATATATATATATATATATATATATATATATATATATATATATATTTATATATATATATATATATATATATATATATATATATATATATAAACGGGCCCAACTCTAATTAGGGCCCGTTTCTTAGTGTTTTGTCCGAATGAAATGAAACTTTTTTTTTACAAAGGCATCACCACATTATCAAGGCCAAGAGGCCACTCAAGGATAAGGGTTAAAGAGTGTACAGTAGAAAGTGGACAATATAGTAATCATTAGTAATGAAAATTTGGTAAATTTGATAACTTATATGGAACGGCTATTCAAGAACCTTTTTACGTTAGACTTGAAAACAACCATATTGTAGTCAGCCGGAGAGCAGGAAAACGGAAGACAATTCCACAGGCGTGCAGTTCTAAGAAAGAAGCTTTGTTCATGGAATCTACGTTTAGGTTTAGGCACAGATAAAGAGTGGGGGAATTATTGATAGTGTTTACAGCTAGACGAGTGTTTCTTGTGAAAGTTTGGCGAGGGGGGACCATAGATTGAAGCTCAGTCGAACACTTTCCATGAAAATAACGATACATCAGAGACAAACTCGCAACATCTCTTCTGTGAGATAGAGGTTGCAGCGAAGAGAAAAGGACATCTCCTACGAGGCTACGAAGTCTATTTTGAACTCTATCAAGGCAGGACAAGTCCTTTCTAGCAGCTCCTGCCCAGATATGGCAACAGTATTCCATCCTTGGACGTACCTGGCTCTTATATAGATAGATAATAGCATCAGCAGTGAGATATTTACCGGATCGATAGAAAGATCCCACCATTTTTCCAGCGGCCTTGGCAACAGATTTGATGTACGTGTTCCATTTAAGATCAGGAGTAATGGTCAAGCCCAGAAGCTTGTCAAAACTTGAGGCCTCCTGAAGACGAGAGCCATTCATTTCAATTGATGCCAGATATGGATTAGAATGTTGATGATGTTAAGAGAGAAGCTTGGTTTTAGATGCATTAAAAGTAACCATCCACTCCTTTCCCCATTGTACTACGTGCTCAAGATCAGAGGAACGAGAATTGGAGAGAACTTTGTCGTTAACTGTCTTAGATGTGCTACCATAAATGGTAGTGTCGTCAGCATAAATGTCTACAAATGATGTAAGGATGTGATTTGGAAGATCATTAATGTAGATCAGGAAAAGAGTCGGGCCCAGGATGGACCCCTGAGGGACACCGGCATTAATACTGTGAGCTTCTGATTTTTGCCCCTCAACTACTACTCTTATGAATCTATCAGAAAGAAATGATTTAATAATTGAGAAGACTTTTCCAGCTATACCATAGCTAGCGATCTTATGAAGTAAGCCTTTATGCCATACCCTATCAAAGGCTTTAGATATGTCAAGAGCAATTACCCTAGAAAAATTGCCACGGTCGAGAGATTTGCTAATCCTATGCGATATAACTGTAAGCACATCTGCTGTAGATCTAGCAGAACGGAAACCATATTGAGTGTCACTAAGAAGGTTATTTTTGTTGAGATGGTTGATTACTTCTGTATTTAACACAGATTCTAGCAACTTACTCATGACGCACAGGAGACTTATTGGCCTGTACTGAGAGGGGGGTGAGCGATCACCTGAATTCTTAAATACAGGGCATACTGATGAAATTTTCCAGGGTGATGGGAAACTATTCTCCTTAAGACAACGTTTAAACAGTTTTGTAAGTATGGGCGCTAGTTCAGGTTGAAGTTTTTTGAGTACTATAATTGGAATACCGTCAGTGCCAGTTGCTTTACTGTAATCAAGGTTTTGATTAGCTTCACAACATCACGTACAGATATACGTATATCACATAGCGTGTTTTCTGATACAGGAGGAAATATTGGGGGTGTACGGCATTGGTCGCAAAAGGTAGAATTAGCTGCAAAGTTCTTGACAAAGAGTTTGGCTTTGTCTGATGCTGACGAGATTACCTCAGGTCCATTGATAATAGTTGGGATGGAGCACACGCTTCTGTTCAGGATTCTGTTTGCTATTTGCCAAAACTGGTGGGAACCAAGCCGCTGCTCAGCTACTTTGGACTTAACAGATTGAGCATACAACTCTCTTGCGTTCCTTATTACTTTCTTACAATGGTTGCTGGCAGTCCTGGAAGCTGCTTTAGTTTGCATACATCTATTACGTTTGAAGCACTGGAAAAAGTAATTTCTGTGCGCAATGGCAGCAGCACATTCTGGAGAGAACCATGGCTGGCTTAATAGCTGAAATTGCTGAAACTTTTTAGAGGGTATGAAACGGTCAATACCTACAATTAATCATTCCCTCAGGTCTAATATTTTAGAGGACACATCCTTTTTAAACATGGAATACAGAGGTAGATCAGATACAAATATACGGAAGCTATCCCAGTCAGCCTTAGTGTATCGATATACTGTTCGATGGAGAGTTACGTCTGGGGACTTATTACATTTCATTTTTATCTTAATTGATACAACAGAGTGGTCGGAAGATCCAAGAGGCGACAGAACAGAAACTGAACATAGTTCAGGGCAAGTTGTGAGAAAAAGGTCTAGTAGGCTCGCATACTGGCCGTCATTGTCGGGCACACGGGTGGGTTCCTGAACAATCTGAGTGAGGTCATAGGCAATGGAGAAATCATGACAGAACCTCCCCTCATCATCGGTCTTGTTTGAGTGGGTCAACCATTCGACGTTGTGAACATTGAAGTCTCCACATACGTGAATGTAAGCTGAAGGATAAGCAGATAGGACTTGGTCAATTTTCTCAGATATGCTTTGAAAGATAGTAACTCCGCTGTTGTGGGGGCGATAGAGAGTAAATATAAATGCAGTAGTGTGAGCTAAAGCAACTCGGAAGCACATATAGGGTAAGTTAGGATCTTCCCTGGAGATGTCCCTACCACATGGAAAGCTATCTTTAATATAGTCACATATTCCATGCCCATGGCGATCTTGGGGGTCAGATTTAGAAGTTAAGTTAGAGTATCCTGTAATTGCAAACTCTTCTAGGGAAATAGCCTGTCCAATGCCAGTTTCACCCTCTGGAAGGTTAGAACGTAGACTCCTGATGTTGGAGAAGGAGACATGGTCTACGTTGGAAGTTGGAGAACCGGATTTAATCGTGTATTTTTTATTGAAACTTGTCATGATGAAATTTTGGAATTTGTGGACTAGGTCGTCAGATTTACTTAGAGCAGGACAGAGGGGCGAAACTAAGAGAGAAAAAGAAACGAAGATTTGTTGTAGTCAATGATAAGGTAAAGCCGTAACAATTACCCACTAGTATGGCATCGAGAGGCCCCACCAGAAGCTACTGCATGGTCCAGAATCCATTCACCAAATGGCAATACAGCAGCCCCAGTACTTTGCACCTGCTGATAGGACAGCCTCCTTAGTGGTTAATCCAAGGTTCGGGTCCCTGACTATCAGGCGGATAACGTCAGCCCAGACAAAACGTTTACCTCCAGCACCCTTACTAGTGACATGGCTACAAGGATAGACATAGAAACAGAAAATTTCCACCATCTCTGCCAACTGTTCGCGCAAAATACTGCCAACCTAGAAAACAGCTTTTTCTTCTCCCTTTGTCAGAAAAATCACTCATTAAAAAATGAGGACTGAGGGACAACTAAGAAGAAGCGAGAGTAACAGGAGCTGCTGATAACGCATCCACAATGCGTTTTCTACTCTCCATTAAAAAAAACTATTAGGTATTCTACTTAAAAGTCCGACAGACGTGTTTAATGGAAAGTATGGTGATAGATTCCCCTCTCACGAACTAAAAATGAGTACAATTACGTAATCTATTTTTGCAATCAACTCGGTAGATAAATAAACATTTATCGACGAGTAAAAAAAGCTAGCATTTAATACAACAGAAATACATGAATTAAATACTAGCGGATGTGGGGGTCTTCCGAAGTTAGTTGGTGGCGTAATATGTAATTGCGAGATAAGAGGGAAGCCAGAATTTAGCGGTGGGGGACTGAAAAGGATAATATAATGGATTGATTATACAATATTTATGATCAACACGGTAGATAAATAAACATTTATCGACGAGAAAAAAAAGCTAGCATTTAATACAACAGAAATACATGAATTCAATACTGGAATAAAATGTAGTTATTAATATTTGAATCTAAAAATAAAAAGTGCGAATTAGTATTGAAATCACTTATCTCAAAAACACTTCCGTCTCCAAAATGCAAACTAGTGAAGAATTTAACTTTTAATAGCGTTCAGAAGATTTTTTTTTAAATTAACCGTTAAGAGAAAGCGTGATTTTATTCTGAACTTTAACTAGTCACGTTTTAAGAAACTTACGATATAAAAGAAAAGCGGATGGGGTGTTCTTCCGAAGTTAGTTGGTCACGAGATAAGATGGAAGCCAGAATTTAGGAGTGGGGGACTGAAAATGGATTGATTATACAATATTTAAGATCAACTCGGTAGATAAATAAACATTTATCGACGAGGAAAAAAAGCTAGCATTTAATACAACAGAAATACATGAATTAAATACTGAAATAAAATGTAGTTATAAATATTTGAATCTAAAAATAAAAAGTGCGAATTATTTGGACATTACTAGTTTATTATATTCAAAACATAATATCAAAACACTAGGCTCTTTGGCCTTTTTGCTCTGTTGACTGCAAGATTCTCAGGAAAAACAATTGAATGTCCTCTGTTTTTTTGTGGGGTTACCCTGCATTAATAAATAAATATATATGCACACTCATATATATATATATGAGTGTGTGTGTATGTGTGTATGTGTGTGTGTACAGCGATGCACAAAATCTTGGAGCACTTATAAAAACTTAGATATATTTTCACCTACGAATTTAAAGGTTAGGAAATGCAGTGAGCAAAACTCTTAATGAATTTAAGAAGATTTAGATTCAAGCAACCATATCGATGAAAATTTGTTTTTTTATGTGTTATAAAACATTTCTATTTTATACCTCAAACACAAATATTTTACTATACAAAATATACTACAAATATGGTTTGATCATTCTACCGCTCCCTCAATACTCAACCTGCATACGACACAAATACATTTCAAAGTGGTTCACCGTTTTCATATATTGGCAGTGGCTGATCAGAGCAGTCTCTCCTTCAATGACAGAGTTCAAAACCGACTGGGTGTATTTTTCCCTCCTTATAATCTCTTTCTCACAGAACATGTAGCGAGTCCATCTCTTCTCTATAATTTTTTCTTTGCCAAGTACTCAACTGAGCCTCTACTATATTTATTCGCCTGCAAAATACACACAACTAATACTCGTCTAGCAATAACCATGGGTCAGCAGTTTTCCATAGTGTCTAGCTGTGCTAAAAAAAACGTAAATTCCATGAACAAAAGATTTTTGCTAGAACTGTTTGCCTGCGGAAGTCTATACCGCAGCGTTCATTTCTACATCATTGTCGATTTCAAGGCCAATGTGGATACGTTCTTCTAAAGCTGCCTTCTTAAACAATGGACTATTTTCCATTTTTAAAACGCCACATATCATTACTGTGTTGTCTTAGAAACCTATTCACACTTATTAACACTTGTTGTCGAGTGGCATTTGGCCATTCATACTAATAGATATATTCAATAAGTTTCCAATAGTTATGTAAAGGCATTTAAAAATTTATTGCTATAAAACTTTGAAATAATTGGCCAATTTTCATGATTTTACGTTCTAATGAACAGCTATAGCTGAAATCGAGATACACCATACTTAAGCCTGCTTGTCACAGCTGGTGAAATTCAAAAATGGAATCTAGACATATGACACTTCAGAAAAATTATGTGGAATAAAATTCTGTGTAAACTTGAAAATATTTTCCCCAGAAACGTATAGAATGGTTTAAACTACTTTTGGCCAATCTTGCATGAATCGAGCCTTAGTTATTGAATGGCAAAGAGGTGCAATGAAAGCACGAGAGTCTGTGAGGGATAAAAATGCGTGTGGGAGGAGTAAGAAAGTGAGTACACTAGAGTTGATCGAACAAATAAAACTGTTATAGATAAGGACAACCGTGTGTCTATTGCACAGTTTGATGTCAGCGTGAAGACTCGACATGCAATTATTCGCAGGGAATTGGAGATGCGCAATATTTGCTCAAAGTTTTTATTACAGCCGGCGGAGATCCCATTGAAGGGGACTAGACTTTCATGTGTGTACTATCAATAAAAGTGCTACAACGGAAAAGTCTGAAAACTTACTGAATGCACCTAGCATGCAGTTAAATAGTCCGTTATGTGTATTTTAACATTTGTTTGATAAATGTTTTACTTTGTTCAAATTCATATTTTTATTCTTGTTATTTGTTTCTTTTCAATTAAATTTTGTGTGTCTTTTTACTGCTTTAAACTTAAATAGAAAGGTGTAACTAACTGAGATTATATAACCAGGAACACTATGTAGGGCGTGTGATAGTTTGTTTTGCCACCTATACATTTAGCTTTCTTCATGTAACGACGCAAAAGTTCGGGAGGGGATGGAAAGTATTGACATTCAATAGAAGTAAAAAATAGAGTAGAAATCTTGGGTTTTTCTTAGAAGAATTAGATTTTGTTGCTGAAATTGTTACTCAGGCGATTTGAACTCAATGATCATATGTATTACGAGATTATTAGAGCAAATTCTATTAAACTACTTGTACAGGCAAAGAGATTCATTATACTGACTAATAAACAGATGGTGGAACTTGAGTGATAGTGGTACTCCTGCAGTATTTTACCCACCGATAAACAGATGGTGGAACTTGAGTGATAGTGGTACTCCTGCAGTATTTTACCCACCGATTTCACGATCTTAGCCGAGCGTTGACGAACGCTTTCGGCGTTAATGCCGACGAAAGCCGAGAATTCGGAGCTACGGTGCAAGAACGCTAAAAGTATGTGAATAGCAACAACATTACAAGGAAAAGATATTACACACACACACAACAAAATGGATAAAATTAATACAAAAAATTTGGATAAAATAAATCACAAACACTTACCGTAAGTTTTTTTTAAAGTAAAATAAATTTATTTTGTTGAATATTTTTTTTTTTTTTGGTTCATTTTGTTTTCCGATAGCTTTTTTTTTGGGGGGGGGGTAAGCAACAGTAATAATAAACACTTCAATGTTTTTTTTGTTGTTTTGTTTGTTTTTAACAAAACGTTATTAAACAGTAACAACAATGTTTTTTTTTTGTTTTTTCAGTAATGTTTGTAGGGGGGGGACAACAATTACTGTTTATCTTTAGTTCCGACTGGAAGATTTTCTACTGACTCTAGAGAGGCAAAGTAGGGAGCAAAGGGTTTTCAGAGGATGTGGAAAGAAGCTCCTTCCCAAACCGGGTAGCCTTCCTTCCGCGATTTGATTTATTATGGAGACAAAAGGGTTGTGTCCAAATTTTTGTCTCCACATAAATTCGCATAAATATGTTTCCAACAACTCCCGTTTTTTTTTTTTTTATCGCTAAATTAAATAGCTGAAATGAAAGGCTGTGTATTTTTACTTTGAACAATAAAATAACTGAAATGAAACGCTATGTGTGTAATTTTAAAGAAAATTATTCGTCTGCTGCGCGTTCGTTTGAAGCGCCCTGATTTGCTGATAGAGTATCGTACCGCTCGCCATGTTCCGGTGTTTTCCGACGGATGTCGATCAACGCTCGGCTAAGATCGTGAAATCGGTGGGTAAAATACTGCAGGAGTACCGATAAATGTTTTACTTTGTTCAAATTCATATTTTTATTCTTGTTATTTGTTTCTTTTCAATTAAATTTTGTGTGTCTTTTTACTGCTTTAAACTTAAATAGAAAGGTGTAACTAACTGAGATTATATAACCATGAACACTATGTAGGGCGTGTGTTAGTTTGTTTTGCCACCTATACATTTAGCTTTTTTCATGTAACGACGCAAAAGTTCGGGAGGGGATGGAAAGTATTGACATTCAATAGAAGTAAAAAATAGAGTAGAAATCTTGGGTTTTTCTTAGAAGAATTAGATTTTGTTGCTGAAATGGTTACTCAGGCGATTTGAACTCAATGATCATATGTATTACGAGATTATTAGAGCAAATTCTATTAAACTACTTGTACAGGCAAAGAGATTCATTATACTGACTAATAAACAGATGGTGGAACTTGAGTGATAGCGTTGAACGTCTAAAGTGTGACACTCTCTTCTTGAATAATGTATAAAAAGTAGAGACTAGTTGAACATGCACCATCCTAGACATTGCAACAATATCCTGTGCATTGGCAAATTATAACTTTAAAGTGTAAAAGGATAATGTCAGCTCTGTTCAATCCCTATTGTTAAGTTATGTGTTTATCTAAAGGCTACAGGTATATCATTGTTTAAATGAACTGTACTTGCATAAATATAATTACACGTAATAATTAACTAACGATAATAAACCCATGAGAAAATCGAAAACTAGGAATTAAAATGAATATTTAAACGAATTTGCAAATTAGCTAGCCCCTTTTCAGATGTGTGCAATTCCACGACCCATAGATAACAAAGTTGTTTTTGCTTTTTAAATAAATAGAAAAATGATATTTAATAGGAATATTTATATAAAAAAACTTATATTTACAGCACTATATATATACATATAAGGAATCTTTGTGTGAACAGAATCTAAATATAGCAATCATGAAGGGAAGACTTTTATAATTCAATATTTAATGCGTTACAAAATAAAGTAAAAAAGAAAAAAGAAAAGCTGGGAGTCAGCTGATCGGTTTCGCCTTCGCTTTTCAAAGCTGGATCGAAAGGAGTTTTTAAAAGGGGATGGAAAATATGTACAATTACGTTGCGTTCTGTTATATGGGGGGGGAGAAAAATGGGGAAAATCGATTACATAACTTGAAGGGTCTAGAGATCAATCACGATCAAACCAAAGAGGCATTCTCATTGTTTCCGGTGAGAGGCCTTCTCAACCGAACGTGAACAGTTTCCAAGATCTTTGAATAGAATTATGAGTGAGCACGACTCATGATTGAAAATGAGTTCGTGCTAAGTCCCGCTGCACATGGCAGATTTTTAATGAAATGGCCAGTGATAGAAAACCCGTATGTATTGGCAAGTTAGTCTGTTGCTTAGTAGGTCCCATTTCTGATTTTGGTAGGTACGTGCTGTAGCGTCTTCCATTCAAACCCAATGTTGTTCGACCTACATAGTTGCAACAATATTCATAATTGTAAATTAGATTATTATTTTGACGGACAGTTTGAAGATATTTTCAAGAGGATGGCATTAACGTTTTCGTAGAGAACACAACCCGCACATCTGAAGAAAAATAACAATTTTGCACCATTGAACTGATTTGCTTTGCGAATTTCTCACTTACTGTTCCCAATCACGGTAAACGGAGATATATTGAATATCTATAAACAGTTTGCATTATAGTTACAGAAGACTCAACTATTTTTCTTTGCATAATTGACCTAATACATCCAGAGGGTACCCATTCTTCGATAGGATATCAGTAATTATTTTAAATTCCTCAACCAATTGTGATTTTGAGCAAACCATAAGGGCACGATGTGTTAGGGTCCAAATAAAATTGATTTTACGTTTTCGGGGTCAAAATAAATTCCAGTGTGTATACAGTCCCATAAATGCAGGTTAGCAGTATATTGATGCAAAGTAAGTAGATGTTGTTTTTTGTTTACCAATACAACATGGAAAGCTATGAACGGGTTACCCTCTCTTTCATCAGTATACTGTAATGCAGGATGCATGCTGTTAAGTGGGGAGAACAAATTATTTGGCTCTGTTTGATTACTGAAGAAGCGAAATTTGTCGTCACATAGCGAAAGTAGACTAAGAGTATTATGGCTTGCAGTCTGTTTAGTGTGAGGAAAACAAAAGTAATGGGGAAAAGCGATTAAAATACAGAATTACTTCATTTAATCGCATAAATCACTACACGAAGATATACTTTTTTCAGTATTTAATTCAACAATATTTAATACATAGGTACAGCGAGGTAGTAAGTCATGAAAATATATATAGCAAAAAGGCTACACAGAACATTCTCTGTTTCATTCTCGTGGGAATTCCTCAGGCTTATTTGAAAAGTTGTGGTTATCGCGCGTTTACTTATACGCAAATGATATTGAATTTTCTAGTTAGCTAATCAGCTTCCTAGTTGCCACCGCGCGATTCTTACTCAGCAAATGGACGGGCACTTACAGGACAAAGGCACAGTTGACCTCCGGTTCACCCCTTCTCTTTGTGTGTTTATGGGAAGGGTAAATATTATTGTATATTGTAATATTGTATTGTTGTATTAAGCTGAACATCTTTCAACCTAAGTGTAGTTATTTGTTTAATTTGTGTTTTAGTCTATATTTCGGATATCATGTTTATTTCATATATATATATATATATATATATATATATATATATATATATATATATGTATATATATATATATAGAGAGAGAGAGAGAAAGAGAGAGATGAAGAAGGGAAGAGAGAATGAGTAGTATTTACTTCAAACCTGTTTTTAAATGTACACATACCTTTGGAGAACTGACAAACGTTTTCTAATGTAACACCTGAAAGGCAATATTCTTCGATATTTGCATTTCTCTTTTCACTATTCAGCTGTTACGGTTGATGGAAGTTTCGTTTAAAACATCAAGCATCGATTTCTATTCTTTCACGTTGATTGTCTATAATTAAAGGCTAAAACACTGACTCATTTCTGTGCATCAAATATCTCTGGGCAAAGTTGATAAATTTTCGGTCCAGAGAAGAAACTAATTAATATTTTGTAAAAGAAAGGTTTATCGAAAATGAAGTCTAGATGCAGATTAAGAAACCATTAACCTCACATATACATGCGTGAACTCTAACACGAAAAATAATCAATTTAATGCAAATCATTTTGTTTTTAATCAGTTTTATTTTGCTAATGAACAAATGTCGAAATCACTCACACACGAAATTATTGTTCATTTTTTAGATGAATAATTTGTCTTAATTTGTTGTGGTTTATTCGCTTGAATCAGCAAATTTAGTTCGATTTTTTCCGAAAATATTCTCAACATTAGTACATTTTCAATATCGCGCTTTTATTTTCAGACCCTTTTCATGTTTCTATAAATTACATGGTTATAAATCACAAAATATTAAGGTATTATAAACAAGTTAACAAAAGGCGTTCAAACATTTTTTAGTGTTACTAGTTACGTAGTTTTTATAGTATAATGCAACATTAGTTTAAATAATCAAAAGACGATTTGCGAGAATATGTGTTACATATGGATTTAAGAAGAACATGTGTTGCTAATAAATGGTTTGATTAAACAAACACACACGATTAAGATAATGCATCATGCGATATGCTTTCTTATCTAAGAGTTTAAGTCCATTACTCTTCTTTTTACTTCATTAGAAATCTCTAAATCTACAATGTAATTTTTCTCACGATTCAAGAAATGTTTGAATAAATGATATACACCAGGAGTTGTACTTTATTAGAACTAATATACAATTCTAATATGTCCTTAGAGTAGAACTGAAGTCTACGTTCCAACATTCCAGAGGTTGAAACCCAAATACAGGAGACGACACCGGAAATATTCTTTCTAAGTGAAACTGGAATAGGGCCGACCACTTCTTTAGATGAGTTCATAATAAAGGATACTCTAACAACATCTAAATCTGACCCTCAAGATCGCCCTGGGCATGGAATATGTGCCTACATTAAAGATGACTTCCCGCGTGGTAGAGATATCTCCAGATAAGACCCTTATTTACTTTATATGTGCCTCCTAGTTGCACTTGCTTAAACCACCGCATTTACATTTGCCCTCTATCGCCTCCAAAACAGCGGAGTTACTATCTTTAAGAGTATATCTGAGAAAATTGACCACATCCTGCCTGCTCATCCCTCGGCTAAAATTTACATTTACGGTGACTTCAATGTCCATAACGTGGAATGGCTGACCCACTCAAATAAGACGGATGATTTGCAATTGCCTATGACGTCACGCAGATTGTTCGCGAGCTCACCCGTGTACCCGATACTACCGGTCAGTATGCAGGCCTTCTAGACCTTTTTTTTCTTAACTTCCCCTGAGCTATGTTCATGTTCCATTCTATCTCCTCTGGGATCCTCCGACCACTCCGTTGTATTAGTTAAGATAAAAATGAAATGTAATAAGTCTTCAGATGTACCTCTCCACCGTACTATATACCGGTACTATATGGTTGACTGGAATAGCTTCCGTAAGTTCATATCTGATCTACCTCTGCATTCCATGTTTAAAAAGGGTGTGTCCTCTATAGTATCAGACCTGACCGAATGGTTAATTGTAGGCATAGACCGATTCATACCATCCAAAAAATTCCAACAAAAACCTAACAGCCAGCCATGGTTTTCCCCAGAATGTGCTGCGGCCATCGCGCACAGAAATCCCTTTTTCCATAGCTACCAACGTAACAGATGCCCTAAGACTGAGGCTGCTTCCAGGACCACCAGCAACCACTGTAAAAGAGTAATAAAAATGCTAGAGGAGCCATATGCGTAGTCCGTAATATCCAAAGTAGCTGAGCAGTGGCTTGGTCCAACGAGTTTTGGTAAATAACAAATAATATCCTGAACAGAAACATGTGTTCTATCCCAACTATCATCAATGTCAGCATCAGACAAGGCCAAACTATTTGTGAGAACACTGCAGCTCATTCTACCCCATGCAACAAAGGTCATCGACTCCCCGTATTTCCTCTTATAATATATAGCGCGCTATGTAACATACACATATCTGTGCGTGAGGCCGCAAAACTAATCAAGAACCTTGATTCCAGTAAAGCAACTGGCCCTAACAGCATTCCAATTATAGTGTTACAAATGCTTCAACAGGAACTTGCCTCCATAATTACAAAACTGTTTAAACGTTTAGATCTTGCTGTGATTGTCGTACAAGAAACAAACATTTGAGGTTCAGTCTCACAGTTTGAAATATGATACATCACACGATCTCTGTGAAAGGAACTGTTATTAAGAGAACATGTAACATCGATTTGATAAAACAATCAATAGAAAGTGTGTTTTCTCTACAGTGCTATAAAATTACTTGCACGGTAAAGCATCGTGTTTTTCTAACCCTAACCCGATGGACCTCATCTCTTCTGATGCATCAGCTATCGTATCTTAAACGGAAAAGCGGCACCAAACTAATTGGACCAACACTATTACCTAGCTAAAACATATGTCCCTTTGCCAAAATATGATATACCTGTGCCTGGTATAATCATTTTAGTTTGTTTTCCGCAACGTAAATACCCCTGAGAAACGAATATAGCAGCAAAATCTTCTTTTCATATATGGAGGTCCCTAGATTCTGTTAGGCTTTCTACTCTAATTATTAATTACTTCGACTTAAAAATTCCCACCCATTTCCCTTACTGTACTAGCATTTATAACAGTAAATGTAAGGTGGGTGACCTGTAGCTCATCTCCTATCACAAAAGACAGTCAGAAAATGTATCCCTATATGTGAGGGTAAACAAGTGTAAGAAAGCTGAAAATAACTAGGTAAATTACTTTTCTTTTATTAATTTTTGTACCATTTTTCAAGGTATGGAAACAATTTCGGAGAATTAATGAAATTAGCTTACCGTATTTTCTTAAATGTTTCATCGAATCTAGATTATGACTAGCTGTCATAAATTAAAATTACATACATTTTGATTTATAATAAACTTCAATCGATACATTAATCCTGTTTAAATAGTATATATATATGTATGTATAATATATATTATATAAAAGGATATATATATATATATATCCTTTTATGTGATATATATATATATATATATATATATATATATGGGGAAAATAAAATAATTTTAAACTGTAAATTAAAATTTACAATTAAATTTATTATTCGACAGTAGTAATTAAATTCAAGAGAAAAGGAATACAGTAAAACAAGGAATTCACAAAATAGCGACTTATTGACTTTAAAATAATAAATTTATGTTTAAATAATGTTATATATGTTTTATAATAAGAAACCTATTTTTATATGTAAAACTAAACCTATTGTTATGTGTAAAATTAAAATGCGTAATCTTGATCAGATTTACAACTAATAATAATAAATAAATTAAATAGTATGTACTTATGCTACTTTGTTTTCCATATGCAAAACTTGACTTTCGATCTTAAAAAGCGATAATATAAATATTTTCCACATTTTTATTTTGTTTAATATATTTTCTTGTTTATCAAATTTTTCTGGTTGAATAAACACAAATAATTTATTGGCAGATCAAACAAAAAATATTTTAATTTGGAACGTGACACCTATTGTGCGCGTCTATTTTTGTAATGATTATTCTCTTTACTTCCTACCATAGAAATGCGTTATAGCATAGATAATTATTAGCTAGTTTTTTATTATATTATTTGCTAGATCACTTTCTAATAGAAACCAAGAATCTATGAAATAAAACTTATTTTCGTCCTTCATATTTAGAGAATTAACGATGTAACATCACACGTATCATTTAAGATTAGGAAAATGAATAACTTCAAGGCAAGATAAGATTTGATCGGATTATTTTCGCGTTTATAATACATCATAGTTAAGTGCTTACCTGGACAATTTCGATTATTCTATTATATAAGAATAATCATAAACGAAATCCATGAAACAATCTCCTTTATAGTTGTAGTCCATGCTAATTCTCAAGGCAAGACTTCTCTCAATTAATCCGAAACCAATCTTCCTTACAGATTTAGTAGAATAAAAATATGCGTCAACAATATGTTGTAGTTGTCCTTGCTTGCCTCTTCACGAAGGAAGAGTTAGACACAAGGTCAGTTTATAATGTGGAGAAAATCCAGCAACCCAAAAGGGTCACCCTAAATAGGAACAAAAATAAAAATTGTCCAAGTCTAGAAGGATATCTCCTGCATTGACCGAGGGTAGACAAAGTGAAGTGGTGTATCAGAACAGATTCTACACTTTGTTCTTAGCTTAATATGTTATCGATGTTATTAGTATAATATACTCGAAATACGCGCAATTTTACATTCGGATAACGCGTGTTCCTTTTACGCCAAAAGTCGCGAAAATATGCTTCGCAGCCAAAACTGTCAAATTCCGCGAGTAGAATATTAACCACGTTCTGATATGAAATGGATATTCAATAGCATGAGTAACAGCGACCAGAACTGTGCTCTCGAAATCTCCTGACAGACACAACTTCGGAACCGAAATGGCTTCATCCAATCCCTTATGTTTCTCTCTGGGTCGAATCACTGCAAAAATCAATGAATTCATCGCACCATGTAATAGATCAAACCAGCGAGTGAATAAATATGACGTGATCTAAAAAACTAATATGAGAATCAGAATATCACCAAATAAACACAACATACATGTGAAAACTAAAATAATAGATTCTATATTGAATGATCTGTTATCAACACGAACCGGACGAAATAAATTACTGTAATATGTTCAGCTAAGTATATTTTTTTATGTATTACAATATAATATAAGAATAAATGTGTATTGTAAAGTAAATAAATAAATAAATACTTTGCGAAAACAGTTTCCTCCTATCATTACATCTTATTAAAAACATTATAAAATTATAAAGAGAAAACCATTATGTTTTTTTGTTTTTTTATTACATATTCATCCCAAACAAGGCAATTTTCCACTTTGGTGTAGAGGAATACTATCAGGGGCAACAACTACTGGGGTACTATGTAGGGATTTAGGCAACAAGATGTCGGTTCACGTTACACTTGATCTTCTGCACGTCAGTACTGTTGGGGAAGCATGGAACTGGAATGGAATTCCAGAGTCTAGCGGTTCTGGGGAAGAAACTATTGGAGTAGAAAGATCTTTTACATCTAGGGATCTTTACAGTGTGGGGGTAGGATTTAGCAGCCTGTCGGGTTTGTCGAGGGTGCTCACGTCGTGGGGGCACAAGTGATTGCAGTTCGTCAGAGCATTCACCACTAAAATACTTGTAGAAAAGGCAGAGGGATGCAGCATTTCGTCGAAGGGACAGAGGCTGAATCTTAGATGCCAGTTCAGGGCTTATCAGGTTTGCGACTCTCTTTTGAACCTTGTCAAGGAGCGAGAGACTAGTAGCAGATGCACCAGCCCAGATGTGACAGCAATACTCCATACATGTGCGAATGGTGACCTTACAGGATACTTTCGGGTGTTAGTAGTTGTCTAGCACGGTAGAGAGAGCCCACCTTTCTTGCAGCGGCCCTGGCAATGCTTTCAATGTAATTGTTCCAACTCATGTTTCCTGCGAACGTTAGGCCAAGGAGTTTGAAAGATGTACTCTCAGATAAAGAGTCGTTGGCCATTGCTATAGGTGGTAGAGAGGGTTTCCTATAATTATTGAATGAAACTAGTATAGTCTTGGCAGCATTGATCGCGACAAACAACTTTTGTCTCGATTCCACCAAAGATCGGAGGTCTTCCTCTAGTGTTTCTGCCATTTCTTTAGAAATGTGTTCATTCGTCTTCCTGTCCTGCCTGCCATAGAGTGTAGTGTCATCAGCATATATAGCCATCTCAGAGGCAATTTTGTCGGTGAGGTCATTTATGAATATCAAGAAAAGATAGAGGTCCAAGGATAGAACCGTGGGGCACCCCCACATTTATATCATATTGTTTAGATACCCTCGAGGACAACCTGGATTTTTCTCTTCTCTAAGAAGGATTTAATTATAAGTATTCTACCAGTGATACCGTATGATCTAATTTTCCTGAGGAGACCCTCATGCCATACCCTGTCAAAAGCCTTAGATATATCTCGAGCTACCAGTCTGCCCTCCCCCGCTTTGTCCAGTGAATGGTATATACGTTCAGAGATTACAGTTAGGTTGTCTGCTGTGGAACGGGCTTGTCTAAATCCATATTGTTTGTCAGTCAGAAGTTTAGCATCTATAAGGTGATGGACTAGAGCATGGTTAATTAAGGTCTCAAATATTTTGGCAAAAAGTGGGAGGAGGCTAATGGGGCGATAATTTGATGGGTCAGTCCTTTCGCCAGAATTCTTGAATACTGGTACTACAGAATCAGTTTTCCAACAGCCCGGAAAGCAAGCTTCTTTTAGGCATTTGTTGTAGAGTTTGAAGAGAACTGGAGCTACTTCGGCTGAGCACTTTTTTAATAGCACAGCTGGGATAAGATCCGGTCCACATGCTTTTTAAGTGTTAAGGTTTTTTTGATAGCATGCACCTGAGCAGGGGTGGTTTTCAGATCGTCTAGCGTGGCGTCTGTCTGCATAGGAAAGTCAGGTAGGGGGGGGTTGGAAGGGTCCAGTGTGGAGTTGGAGGCAAACCGACTGGCAAGCATGAGGAGACAACCTCGTGATTGTTGGGTAGTGGGGGAATTGTTGATTGCCCATTATTTACTATACTGTTGTAGATTTTCCAGAAGTTTCGAGTTCCTAGTTTTTGTTCTTCGATGCGTTTTTTAGTGGTTTCCGTAAATTCTCTCTTAGATGTCGCTATTTCTTTCTTAACGTTATTTCTAGCTTCTATATACTTCAGTCTGTTTGAACTGGACTTATGTCGGTTAAACTTACGGTATGCATGCTGCTTTTGAGCAATGGCAGTTGCGCAAGTCGACGTAAACCATTGGGGAGAGTGGGGCTTACTATAAAATTTCCGCATGGGAACATGCGCTTCGACTGCAGTTTTGAACCAGTCAGTGGTCTCGTTTGGACACTGTTCAGCAGGGAGAGAAAAATATTTCTCCATGGGGTATATCTGATTAGTTCCCTGATGATTTCCCAGTCAGCCTTTTTATAATATCTCGTTGTTTTGAGCACTGGCTCTTCAGTTTTGACTGTAGAGTTTAGGGCGATTTCAACCATTATAATTGCATGATCAGCGTTCCCGAGGAGATGTGGCCCTTCGTTATGCAGTCATCGGGAACTGTGGCTAAAAACAGATCTAGAAGTGATGCGTGTTGTTCTTCCTGGTCAGGGAAACGGGTTGGAAACGTAACAATTTGTGATAGGGAGTGAGATATAGTGAAGCTATGAGTTGTTCTGCCCGCTGCATCTGTGTAAGTAGAGAATCCAAGCCAGTTTTTGTGGTGGACATTAAAGTCACCAAATACATGTATTTGTGCGCTAGTGTCGAGGGACAGTGCCGTGTCTATGCTGTCAGAGACGTTGTTTTTATGGTGTAGACCTGAGTCGAGGGAGAGCGGTAGACAAAATAATAGTAGCTAATATTGTGTTGCATGTTTAGTCTAAAGCACATAAAGGCTGGATAATCTGTTTCTAGGTTTGTTTCTCTAGTCAGGGGGAGGTATTACGAATGTAAACTCCAAGTCCGTGCATATGTCTATCAGAGTCCTTACGGAAGAGTGGGAGATATCCAGGCATGTTAAAGTGGTTAGAGGAGATGGAGGAGTGTAGGTTAGTCTCACTTAGTGCTAAGATATCCGGGGTATTTGTTAAGAGAAATGCTTCAACATCAGCTAAATTAGTTCTAAGCTCACGGATATTTGTGAATGCAAGCTTCAAGGGAGGAGGCAAGTTGAATTTTCTTTGTCCCTAAGCCTGGTTTAAGCTTATTTTTAGATTGTACTGTTGTCATATTTTTTAAGAGTTTCGGTTCAGATAAGGGGGGGGGCTAAACAAGAGGTTATGCAGAGCATCAGACATGCATCACAAGTAGACCATCGGCTGACCTTTTTCCAATTAGGATTGTAGCATCAGGAAAGCCCACCGGGGATGAGTGCAGGATCCCTTTTCATGCGCGTCATGGCACTACAAACAACCCGATATTATTCAACTGTTGATGAAGCAGCCGCTCTAAGCGCTACCAAAGAGTATTAGGTCCTGTACTACCAGTCGGGAACAGCAGCCAGGAACTGTCAATCCGGTACCCTCAACCCATTAGGAGAAGGTCAACCCAATCTAATTGCTCAGGCATATATCATACTCAAAAGCTCCCAATCTCCAGTTTTAGGGATGGGGTGTGCTGGGAATGGGGGAAAACGGCGCTCGTTGCCCTAGCCAGGAAACAAGATCTACCGTTGGGTGTTTCGGTCGAATCACTGAGCTAGTGTCTCTGCGCTTGACTAATAGGCAATGCATATTATGTCAATGTTTAATTTCTAATTGTTTTACTGATTTGCTTAAATAAGGTATAAATGTATTGAATATCCCCCAAAAGTTAGAATAATTAAGATTGGTCATGTTCCGTTAAATTTATATACGAAACTGTTTTTCTTCTCGACATTCTAAAATAATTGTTTTGTTTTGTTTTTTTAATTCACCATCTTAATTATTAAAAAAAAAGTAGAATTTTATATTCGGAGAGTTAATTAGTTTAAGGTTTAATGTACAAGCTTGAAATTTTTATAATACTAGTAGTAATTCAATAATGTTGAATTTTTTCTATGTTTTTTATAGTAATTTGATAATCGACCGAATCTTTATAACTGGGAGAAACATATAATTCTTTGATTGAGCGAAGATAGTGAATATTTAACAAATTCCCATTGTATGTTAAGATTGTTTTTTAGATAGTGGCATTATTTGTAGAAATCATTATTGGCATTTGGACGAGCTTTGTCAATTATTTCGCTCCTCTACTGTTTACATATTTTGTATATAGATCTTCTACGCAGTTAATCATTCATGAACTTTTCGAATTATATCTCTGACAAACTAGTTAAAATAAGCTTTGTTTTTAAGAAAAACTGTCTAGAAATTCTCAATCAGTTACAAAAACATTTTAGAAAAATATCTAAAACGAAAATACTGTAGTATTCGGCCCCTCAGTCGAGTGTTGTTTTTACGTTTTGTTTTGGAAATGTATGCATATAATACAAGGGATTTTCCAATAGTTGGACACTATTATAAAGCTATAAATTTCTAATTAATACATTTACAAATAAATAACGGGAAATAAATTAAATCTATTTAAATACGAATGTATCCAAAATACATTAAATATTGCACAGGAATAATTTGTTTCTGTACTGATGTTCAAGCATTTGAAAATACTATATATATATATATATATATATATATATATATATATATATATATATATATATATATCATTATTTGTCTGTACTTGTTTAAATCTCTCTCTATATATAAATATATATAATATATATATACACATATATACAGGCATGAAAGAAAAGTATAGACACTAAGATTTATACTTTTCTAAGATTAATGTATGCTTATTTTTATTCACATATAACACTAGTGCTAAAATCACGTAGAGTATCTCATTACAATTGCATATAACAGCATTAAAGAATGCCATAAAGTAAAGGAGCATCAGACCTATTAGATTTTTTTGCGAGGCCGAATCGTGAGTCAACAAGAAGGTGACCACAGTCATTTCAACTGTTAATACACTGATCGTACAATTCACAAGATAAGACAAAGAGTGCAAAAATATTAATCCAGATGGCTCTGGACCCTCTGAAAGAACTTTGCGCCTTGTGAAAAGAAATGTTGAAGAGGATCCTGGATGCAAAGTCTCCGACATTGCAGGACGAATTGGGGTCAGCCTCAGAACAGCTGTCTACTATCTTCACAAGCTGGGCAACTATGGTAGAGCTAGAAGAAGGTCGTCTGTGTTTTTCCTACTAATAACAAGCTTAGTAAATATTTGCATCGTGCGATTGTGGAGAGACCTATGCCCTTTTGAACCAATGTCATTTTCTCTGATGAGTCAGGATTTGCATTATTTCTCGACAGAGGATGATTAAGAGTATCGAGGCTCTTTTAGGAAAAGTTTGTCTTAAAAATACTATAGCCAATGCTGAAACATGGGGATTTATCGGTTAATACATGGTATGTAATTTGGAGTGCTGGTCGCTCAGATGGGTGCAAAAGAAATATCAACCCTGCTAAATATGTTTCAATATTACATGATTCATGTAGATTATGCCTACCAATATTCTCAAGTGGTAAAATCAACCAAGTTAACTCCCTATATATAGAAGACAGCTCACCGTCATCCTTCAAGAGCGACGCAACATTGGTTGAGCAAAAATGGTATTATATAAACTTCTATGACTTGGTAAGTAACCGGATATGAACTGAATTAAAAACGTGTGGGACATGTTGGATCGGAACCTTCGCAAAAAGAAAGGAAGTCATCTTCTAAGATTGAACCTTTAACATTATTGCGTGAGACATAGAAGGGAATTTATAAGATAATATTATTCAACTGATCATTAACAACAGCAAAGAGAATGCCAACAAAGTATTAATTATTAAATTCGTGATAATTTATTTTTAATTTTATTTTATAAATAATATGGTTATTAAAATAAACTGTTTCTATGGGTATCTATTTTTTCTGTCATATCTTTATATATATATATATATATATATATATATATATATATATATATATATATAGTAAGTTATAACATATATATATATATATATATCAATTAAGCTACACAGAATATTCCGCGTTTCCTCCACCTAGGATTAATCAGGCTTATGCCAGGAGATGTGGTAGTCTCCCGTTTTTATATACGCACATTCTATTGAGTTTTTAGTTAGCCAATCAGCGTTCTAGTTCCCACTGCACCCGTCCTAATAAACAAATGAGCAAGCAATTACAGGACAAAAGCCCAGTTGACCCCCTTATAATAATAATAATAATAATAATAATAATAATAATAATAATAATAATAACAACAACAACAAGCCAACTCCGGACAACGACAACCATACTAGAAATAAAAACAAACATACTAATAACGAAAAAGATAATGCAACTAAACAGCTCCCGCACACTCTCCCAACTTCAAAATATATGCCTAACGAATAGCATAGTTTACCAGGCTACAAATTTGCGAAAGAAAAAGGAATAACAAGAAATATCAGTAGGATTTCTTTAGATTTCCAAACCCGATATTATGACCACAAAAGTACATAAAAAAACGCCGAATGAAAACAACTCTAGCAAACAAATACTGCGAAATTAAAGAAAGCGGACGTTCGCCGGTAGTCGAATGGGAAATCATAAGACAAGCGAACACATGTATAGAATGAAGAAATACTGGTTTCGAAAATTTTCAGACGACATAATATGGCTCTCTGAAGCAACTTGTCATGATTCTACTCTTAAATAAGGATGCGAAAATTAGGCGATATATAAATATATAAATGGGATTTTCCGTAACCACAACAAAGGTAGATGTTTCTCGCATGCTTTTCTAGCTAGGGATTTTCCCTTCCTTCCTTCTCTTCAAATGCTCCATTGCAGAAAGTGTGCTTATTCATAAAGTTTGAAGAAATGCTGGTTTTTAACATTTTCAAACGACATATTGTTTGAAATTGGCGAACTGGACATGGAAACAATTGTAACATAAATTAAAATACACTTTTTGTTGCCACCAACACCTTGTTTTGAAGTCTTGTTTTTGCTTACACAGTATATATATATATATATATATATATATATATGTATATATATATATATGTTAACTTACAAAAAAATACACACACATTTAACCTAGTTTTAAAAAGTTCAAAACGCTAGATATCTACGCTCCCCGCTAAAATAGCACATAAAAAGCAAGAGGTGAACCGGAGGTCAACTGGGATTTTGCCCTGTGAGTTCCTGCTCATTGGCTGATTAAGAAGGGTGCGATGGAAAATAGGAAGCTGATTGGCTAACTAAAAAAATCAATAGAATCTGCGTATATAAAAACGCGAGCCTACCACAATTCCTCGCATAAGACTGATGGATCCTAGCGTGGATGAAACGATGAATATTCTGTGTAGCTTAATTGTCATGCAAATTTCATAACTTACTAATTAGCACTGTTGAAGTAAATATTTAAAGATTACGCATATATTTATACTTTCGTATAATAATTTGTCTTATTACGTGAAGTAGCCTTATACATACATATATATATATATATATATATGTATATATATATATATATATTAATCTTAGTAGTTATTTTTGTGTATATCCGTTCGAAGCGTTGAGTGAAATTTGAAGAATAAAACATGTATAAGTACATTTGAAGCCAAAACTGCAACGCGAATTTTTTTTATAAAATAAAAAGGTGTTTATTTTTAAAGAAATATATTTCGGAGTAAGACTCCTTTATCAATCTTTTTTTCTTTTTCCTCGACATAATGTAGTGGAAAATAGTTCGATGAAGAGTCCACGTGATGTTGTTAACTGCGGGGGTTTTATGAAACCGAATAGGTGACGCGTGCTCGCGCATTTTGAAAATCTGGGTAGTTATTTTTGTGTGTATCCGTTCGAAGCGTTCAGCGAAATTTGAAGAATAAAACATGTATATGTTTCATTCTTCAAATTTCAGCTGTTTGTTTTATAAAAAATACCTGTTTATTTTATTAAAACAATTTTGCGTTGCAGTTTTGGCTTCAAATGTATTTATAAATGTTTTATTTCATATATATATATATATATATATATATAGATAGATAGATAAATTTATAAAATATATATGGCGATTAAGCTACACTGAGTATTCCGCGTTTCATCCACTCTAGGATGCTTCGGGCTTATGCGCGAATTTTGTGGTTGTCTGTCGTTTTTATATACGCACCTTCTATTGAGATTTTAGTTAGCCAATCAGCTTTCTAGTATCCACCCCGCCCTTCCTATCAGCCAATGAACATGAACCTTACAGGACAAATGCCTATTTGGTTCTTTGTGTGTGTTCTATGTAGCCTGGATATCTGGTGTCTTGACCTGTTTTAAATCTAGGTTAGTTTTTTTTATGTTAGTTTATACACACACACACACACACACATATATATATATATATATATATAATAGTTTATGTATATGCATGTTTATTTATTTTATGTATTTATTTTCTATTGTTTTTGTTAGTTTTAAAGTTATTTTGTATTTCTGTCCTAGAGTAAATTTTATCCTGTGAACACAGTTGTTCGCTATTTCTCTCCTACAGTTAAATAGATGTTGGGGTTCTTTAAAGTACAGGATAGCAAATTTTTGATGAAGGCAAAATCTACATGGGTCGTCTAGGTCTCTACAGGTGTTTGCTTGTCTTGATATTTTCCATTCGACTACCGCCGAACGGCGGCTTTCATTGACTTCCTAGTATTTATTTGCTAGCATTGTTTTCATACGGTTTTTTTATTGTTGAATGTACTTTTGTGGTCATAATATCGAGTTTTAAAATCAAAAAATCATAGCTACGTAATATTTCCTGTTATTCGGGTTTTCTTTCGCAAATATTGTACCCTGGTAAACTATGCTTTTGGTTAGACATTTATTTTGAAGTGAGAAAAATGTGCGGTATCTACAGTTGCATTTATCTTGTTCGTTATTAGTATTTCTTCTTATTATTTCTTGTGTGGTTGTTATTGTCCGAAGTTGGTTCATTATTATTATTATTATTATTATTATTATTATTATTATTATTATTATTATTATTATTATTTCTGCTAGTTATATATATGCCTCTTGTGTTAGTTTTTTTTCATGATGTTTACTTTTTTATTGTTTATTTTGTTGTTGTTTACATTGTCTTTATTTTATATTTTGTTATTATGTGCTTTAGTTATCTCTAAATTTTCGCAGCAGCTGTAAGATAACTTTAGGGTATTTTTATTGAACATTTTGTGTAAGGGTTTGCTTGCGGGAAAGTGCTTATCGATAAGATGTAGAAATTTTTTGTCAAGTTTGTTTTTAACATTTGATTATATGGGGCCGTATACCAGGTTATATTTCTTTTTCTTCAATTTTTAATTTTATCATAGTTATTGGTGTTTTGTTGCTTATATTTGATATCAATATTTTTGTATCCACTATTTTTAGGGCTGTTTCATAGATACTGGTTAACCTGTTAAATGCATCTTCATCGCTTGAGTGATTGCTGAGTCTACTGACGATCGATTTAGGAATCTGTTTTATAATTGATGGTGGGTGATTGGACTTAGGTTTATGTCTATTGGAGTAGCGTTATCTTTTAAGTATGGTTCATATGTTTTTTTTCTAAATTTAACGTGACGTCCAGGAGTTTGTTATTTTTATGTTAGCTAATACGTCTACTTTTAGGCCTAATTTTTTCTTTTCCTTGTATATGATTTTCATAATGTTATCTCCCTTGTCTTTGTTGGAGTCTTTTATTATAGCTAATCCATCATCTCTATATAGGCCGATATCCGTAGTATTAAATATGCTTCTGAGGGTATATAAAATGAATAATCCCACAAGATATGATGCCTCTGCAGGATCTCTGGCATCCAATGCCAAATCAAACGAATTTGTCATTTTAGTCTTTATCCATTGGTTATTGTTATTTATTAGAACTGATTTTCTACATTTTTAATGATGTTGATTTCTTCCGAGGATAGATCAGTGTATGCCTCCGAACATTCTAGGGCAATGTTAAAAGTTCCTAAGATATCGAGGGATAGAAGTCTATAATGTAGAACTGTATAAACGTACATTTATTGTTTTTCTATATTTTTAAACAATGGAATTGCTTCGGAAGTATTTGGCCGTTGTTTAATTCTAGGTCTTGCTTAATTTGTTTGCTACTCTAGAAATTATTGTTTCGCTAATTGTACCTATTTCTGGTTTAGTTGGGTTTATCAAGCGGGTGTTGGGATCATTAGTGAAGTCCTATTTGGGTTCTTGGAGCAGAATGTATGCCTCTCTAGGTGGCAATTTGCCAACTTTATCGCTAATTTGTAATTTATCGGTAATGTGTTTACTTTCAGTATTTATTATATCTATGTAGTCGCATTCGCATAAGACTGAAGAATCCTAGAGTAGATGAAACGCGAGATACTCAGTGTAGCTTAATCGGCATATATATTTTATAAATTACTAACTAGCCCTACCTACGTATTGAGCACTTATGAAGTAAATATGTAAATTTACGCATAAATTTATATTTTCGTATAAGTATTTAATTGGAGTAAATTAAGTAGTTATACTTAGCTGCTGAAACAGTTGAGCACTCTCAAAAGAATTTATTTCACCACATTAAAAATGGATATTGAAAGAGTTAATTTCGAAACATCGCTAAAAATCATCCCCACCTTGCAAGCATAGCTGTATTCTTAATTAATTAAAAAAAACAGATGAACTAATACGCCGAATGCGATGGCAAGCAAATTTCTTCCTTAAAAATGAAAACATAAATAAAAAAGAATCCTATTGTTTTAAAACCCTAAAAATGCGAAAACACTAGACCTTTTGATAACTTTGAAAATGACCTTTTAAACGTAATTAAAAACTTAGAATTCCACAATCAACCTTACAATTTCTAACGGAAACTACACAACATCGTTAGAAACATAAACAACTCTAATAAAATCTAAGCTAAGTATAACTACTTCATTATATATTTACTTCAAAAGCGCTCAATACGTAGGTAGAGCTAGTTAGTAATTTATAAAATATATATTGCGATTAAGCTACACTGAGTAATCCGCGTTTCATCCACACTAGGATTCTTCAGGCTTATAGAATTACACATATCTAAAAATTAGTATATACATATACACACACACAAACACACACCCACACACACGCATGCACATATATATATATATATATATATATATATATATATATATATATATATATATATATATATATATATATTTTAAAAAATACCCTCGACTACACCCATTCTCTATCCTTCCTTTCCCCGACATACCGTTTAGCTTAACAAATCTATATAAATAAAACGTTTATGTATGTGTAGATATCAAACAGATAAACTCTTATACTACTGATCACGTAACGCTGAAATGTTCAGGAAATAATATTCATGTATCAAGAATGGTTGCTGACGAGTAAATTCTTCATAAACAAGCATGGATAACGCGTACAGACATCAGCAATTTTATATGCAAATTGTTCATTTAAACTAGCCACTATGTTTGTTTGGTGGTTGGTTAGTTGTTTTTGGTTTGTTTCACGGCATATCAACCCTTTTCAGGTTTTTAATGTCGACTCCAATGATTTTGATGAACAATATTTAATAGAATATATATTTTTTTAAAGCCAGTTTCTATTTAACCCATACTTGGGACCCTAACAGGTACTACCATTCAGGTTCAGAGTGGACCGGGGAGCAATGCAATTAAAGGGTTGCTTGACACTCCGCAAAGCTCGCAAGCTTGGGCCTCACCATCGAATATAGTTTAAGGTCATATCCAGGACCACCATGTTTGTATTTTTGCGCATGTGAAAATTCAATGCATTCAAATATGTTGTTTACTATTAAGCCTTTGTATTTATGTAGTAGTCAGGAAAAACTGCATAGTCAATAAAAAGACATTTCTCTTTAAATTATGGTGTAAGTGTGGACGACGGGAGATAAACATCGCATGCATTTCCGAAAGTTGTGATATGATATCATCTTTTAATTTTTATTCGATTAATAGGAAAAAAGGCGGGGATAACTTCCCGTGATGACGTCGTTCCTCCTTATGGTGTTAAGGTTGGGACAACTTGAGATTATCATCACATGTATTGGCGAGTTTTTATATGAGACAATTCTCCCAAACATCATATCATCCTGTTTATTGGAGCATGAAGGGGTGATAGGCAGAAGGAGTGGTAACCTCTGGTAATGACGTCAATCCTCTTCACATTATTGCGTTAATTTGGGGACAGCATGAAATTATCATCACATGGATTGACGAGTGTTTAAATTCGTCACGACATTATCTCTTCCTGGTTATTTCAGTGAAATGGGGTATACGCTCGGTAGAAACTTCCGGTGATTACAGTTTCGTCCTAACAGCAAGGTAACCCTTTTTTGGACACTGATAAAGAGTGAGAGACTAGTAGCAGAATCACCGCACAAATATGACGACAATACTTCATACATGGGCGATGGCTGCTGTGTAGATGTACAGGATACTTTTAAACGTAATTAACTTTCTAACAAGGTAGAAAGAGCCCATTTTCTTCGCATCAGCATTTGTCATGCTCTCGATGTATCATATTCCCTGTGTAAGTTAATCCGAGGAGTTTGTAAGAAGTATGTTTATGTAATGTATCTTTAGACAAAGCTATCGGTGGTCTAGGAGGTTTCTTTTAATTATTGAAGGAAACAAGCTTACACTTGGCAGTATTGATTGTGACCATCCATTTTTCCCCGTTCCTGCATAGATTGGAGGTCTTCGTATGTCATTGCTTTAGATATGTGTTCATTAGTTTTCCCTTTGTGACTGTTGCAGAGCGTTTTCTCATCAGCAAACATATCCGTCTGAGGACAATTAGGGAGGCCATGGATGAATATTAGGAAGGAAAAAAGGCCCAAAGATTGACCCCTGAGTTACACCCGTATGTATATCATATTATTTAGATGTAAGACATATGACCATCGAGGACAACCTGGATTCATCTCTTATTTAAGAAGGATTTAATTATGTTTATTGATACCGTATGAAGTGACTTTACTTAGAAGACCATCATGTCATACCCCGTCAAAGGCCTTAAATATATCTAGGATTACCGCTCTTCCCTCACCTGCTTTGGCCAGTGAAAGGTATATTTTTCGGAGATTACAGTTAGGATATCTGCTCTAAAACGTGCTTGCCTAAATCGGTCGGTAAGAAGTTTAGCAACTGTAATGTGATGAACTAAAATTTAGTTTATTATAGACCGGATTATTTCGACGAAAAAAAGGAAGGCTGTCAAGGGGGGATAATTTAATGTGTCAGTTTAAACGCAATCATTCTTGTAAACTGGTATGACAGAAGCAGTTTTCCAGCAGTTAGGAAAGTAAAATTTATTAAGGTATTTGTTTGAAATTTTGGACCGGATTGGAGCAACCTCGGCGGATATTTTTTTATTATATTTAATTACAGCCGGGATGACAAATGGTTCACATGCTTTTGAGGTGTCTAGGGTTTTTTATGATATCATGATTCAAATCAGCTAGCGTGGTGTCAGTCGGCAAACGAAATCAGGGAAGAGTGATTTGCTGGGTGTAATATAGAGTGTGAGGCAAACTGACTGGCAAGCATGTTAGCCTTATCGGTTGCCGCGCAAGCAACAACATGATTGTTAAATATGAGGGGAATTGTTGATTGCCTGATATTTACTACACTTGTAGATTTTCCAAAATTAGCGAGTTCCTAATTTCTGCGCTTTGATGCTTTTTCTGGTGGTTTCGGTGTATTTTCTCTCAGCCGTCACTATTTTTGCTTACATATACTTCTAGCTTCAATAAACTTTTGGCTTTTTCTACTGAATAAATGTCGGATAAATCTGCGGTATGCACGCTGCTTTTTAGCAATGACATCTACACAAGTAGAAGCAAAACATTGGGGTGTGGGAGGTTCGCTATAGAATATCCGCATGTGAGCATGTAGCTCTATTATCTTCGACCTAATTGTAAATATCTTCCCCCACGGACACTTTTTGTAGCATCTTACACACCTGTTAAATGCTTCAAATGTAAAATAGCTGTTCCGTTTTGTTTCTGATGTGTACGTCACATCGACATGCAAGTACATAATATCTTTTTTAAAGTCCGCCTTTGATGGAATGTCAATCAATATTGTTATCTTTTTCACGATAATTTTATTATAACATCTGATACTATTGTCCCATTATATATTTTATTTATTCGATTTGTTATTGAAATCAACCCATACATTACGTGAATCCACATGATGTAGGGAGCCGTCAGCAACGAAATATGATTATCGCAATGACCGGAGAAGTATATTTCTCTTAGGTTCGGAAAGTTCAACTTTATAGTTCTGGTCAAAACAGTCAGCAGAAAGAGTCTAGTGAAAAGAAGCTACTCAAGTAGGAATCTGAATTACAATGGGATATCAATACGACAAATTGATGGAGACGACTAGATTACATGTAAAACGAGCTGGAACAAATAAGGCATAAAATATATCAGACGATTCTAATGAAACATGCTTAGAAAGAAAGAGATATAGCGGGGTGTAATTACAGATTCGTTTCTGCACCTCCTCTTTATCTATCAAAATAGTTTCGGGGGTAGATTACGCCACGTAAACTATTCGTGTCTGCAACTCATCTTGAACCATCATAAATATTTTGGAATAAATTCTGACACATAATTTATTACCAAATTAATTTAATAGCAAATACGGTAATGGGTTCAGTTACTGGGTCTAAAACACCTGTGTCGTATAGGAAATACAAAATAAAATAGGAAATTTATGCGTTTTTAAATAAAACAAAAGAGTAAAATAAATCTGAGAAAAAGTTGCATTTTCCTTTAAACTTTGGTGAACGATCGAATCACAAGTGCACGTTGCGGTTACTTTACAATGTAGGCGACAGCTTTACTTAGTTTTAATTACATCAGCAATTATGAAAAAACAAACGCACTAATGTTATTTAAAGCTTATCCTGAAGGAGCACTCAGTATTCATCCAGTTTAATTCAATGCTCATGCTCTTGGCACATTCGTCTTCGTTTGTTAGTCAAGAACCACGCGATGGCTAGTTGGGTTTTGATAGTATATTTTACTGAACAAAGAGACAGAAATCAAATGCAGGCGTATGAGAAAAAGAAAGAGAGGAGACATTTTTGCTTATAAATTGTTTATCTAAATGAATCACTTTCTCGAACAACCTCTTCACATTGTGAAGTGTTTTCTAATCTTAAATTTTAAATGCAACATTTCAAGATATGTGTATTTATCTTCTAACCGTTCATATGTTACCGTTGATGAGGTTTGTAACATAGATAATCGACTTCTATATATCTACGCTGATCGTTCGTTATTGAAAACTAAGGCGATTACTATTTTTGTGTATTTAATATCAATAGCCAGGACTGTTGCGTTTTTGACCCAGATAAGACACATAAATTCGATAAGAATGACTTGAAAAGAGATGTTCAATTTACATATACTGCGTGACCCACGTTTAACCATTTGCACTTACGTCAAAGCCTTCTTCACGGACCGACAGAGATCGATATTTTGTGTATGTTCTCGTTGATATCGGCCGGCCAAAAGAAGATAATATGCACTCAAACCGAAGTAACCTGATTTTTTACTTTTGTTTTTAAGTTGAGCCCTTTATTTCAGAGTGCCTATCCATCCGCTCTTATACTGTTATCTCACAATGCCATGGAGCATTTATACTTTTGTAAATATCGCTCAAGTAAACTTTTAGTAAGTGAAGTGATGCATAATATATTGTTAAATAAAGTAAGTTTCAGTAGAATTTATGTCGTTCCTCTTATTGCAGCGTTCTTTCTTATAGCACGGAACATGTTTATGTAGTTTGCGTGAAGCATTATATAGTGGTTATATAAAAGTAATTTATAGAGCAAATATAATTCAGATGTGTTACGGACCAACAAAACCTGACGCAAGTAAAGATATATAACGGTGCAACAAGCTACGAAATTCACTTTTCATTAACACAATATATATATATGGGTTTCTTATATTAACAATACATTATATATATATATATGGGTTTCTTAGTATTAACAATACATTCTGTTCATACGTGCATTAGTGTGGCCAGATGAAAGTTCCAATTTTTTTATTTTGCAAGTTTTTGTTCTTCCTAAGATATGTGATGGAATTTATTTCAAACGTGATCAGACAAAACAAGTGAGCACATAATGCAATGTTAAGATCATAAAAAATACATAAATTGCATTAATAAAATTATGACATGCATAATTGATTTCATTGTTCTATGTTTTTATTTGCTTCGAATTTTGTCCATAATCTTCTTTCGTTACTTTATATAAATACGTTCAGACATGTTTATAAATGGTTTTGTATATTAGTTTCTTTTTCATAAAGTTTGAAGTAGTTTTCTTATTTCGATTTCATGCACAGATTTAAAATTTTTATAACCATATAGCATGACTCCGAGGATTTTAGTATCGGCACTGGTCTCTACGATATTTTCTACTTAGAACTTACTTATACATAAGGTACGTAGAGTAGGAACACATGAAGATTGTTAATTACCTTTAGTAAAAGTAATGCTATGTCTTATTTAATTGGACCTCATCATTAAGATGAATATTATTTATAAATTTTTTTATGTCATCAGTCTTCGTACGCACATCTTATTTGTTTTTAATTACGGATATAAAAAATATTCCCTATCACCGGTCTTCTTTAATTGTAACACGGATATATCACGATAATAAAGTATAAAATGCTGTTTTATTTATTTTTTTTATTTACGTCACATCCTGATTTAGATCTGCCTCACTATTAAAAGCCTCTTTTGTAACACCGGTCATATTTCAGTTGAATATTGTATTTTCTTAATTTTAACAATTCTTATCGCTCCTGAAAACGATGATTCACTTGTTATGTTTCAACTATTAAACTGATATAAAAATAGCATAATGAAGGAAATATAATAAAAGAGCAAACAACAGATTTAAGTAAATGAAAAACACTATCTGATACGTGATCATCAATATCCTATTTTTTTAGTTTATAGTTTCTCATTTGTTTATTATATCCTGTCAACCTATTGACGCTATTTTCTATGCCTTTGAGCTTCTAAAGTTATAAATAGTACGGAAAACAAAATGTGAAATTAGCTGACTCTATATTTGAAAGCAAAAACTTATGCTATTCCAATAAATTCAAGACGGCCTCATATGATCGTAACCCCATTGTATTATATACATTTGTTCTCTGAATATTAGCGTATGTTTTTAACGTTTTATAATCTCCGTTCTATTATTTTAAGTATTCTTTTATCTTTTGTCAAACTAAGGAAATGTTATATATTTGTATCTGAAACGTTGAATGATTGGAAAAAAGCATGCTTTCCACAGCAAATAAACAAACACAAATAATGACCGTGGACTAAATCTAAATCAAGATCGTAGACTAGTTTTTAGCCATTGGAATTACGCCCAATAGTATATATATATATATATATATATATATATATATATATATATATATATATATATATATATATATATATACATATATATATACTTATCTATTTATCGATCTATCTATGTATACAAATATGCATACACATATATATTAGATATATTCGTAGATTCTGCCACACGAAATTGAAAACTGTGAGTCATCTAGTATCAAGTTGCAAGGTTCTTTTAGGGGATGGCTACTACACAGCGAGACATTGAGTATGCAAGTACCTCGACTAGACCATCTGTAAAAGATTAAACATCCAATGTATTAGAAAATCCTGGGAACATCAATCTGAAATAACAGTTGGGAATGACATATATACCATACATTACGACCCTGTAATCCCTACAGCCACCTACCTTGAAATTGCTGCGATGAATCTGATATAGTTATATGAATTAAGGCAGAGAGTTGCAAACTTGGTTGAAGTGAGTGTTTCTAATGATGGCGGTATGAACAGAGCTGAAAGAGAGAAACAGACTAAATATCAAGGTCTCATGTATGATATGAGAAGAAACTGGAATCTTAGAGAGATATCAATCATACCAGTCATTATAGGTGTCACAGGACTTATGAGGAAGAACCTGAAGTCCTACCTAACTAATATTCCTGGTGAACAAAGTGCAAACAAGATCCAGAAAAGTGCACTTAAGGGAACAACGAGGATACTAAAAAGAGCTTTCGGTTGATTTCAGACACTCTGATTTCTTTGTTGATTGCAGACACTCCTATTTCTTGACTCATAAGCCGCATAAGAAATAGAAAAGAATTCCATTAGAATGTAGAACTTACTGTACGGAAGAAAAAATCAATCGTGTTGACATATACCGTAGTTATTTATTAGACAATATTATTATATATTTATTTAACAATATATTTAGCGTTTTTATACAAACTGCTAGACTTTTGAACTCCTTTCCAGGTTCCCGCTTTTCTAACTGTACTGATATGCATAAGTTCAAGTGTAATGTGGACAGAGATCTTGTTGCTCAACTCCCTACAAAGTATCCCTGCAACTTATGTCTCTGATAGTTGTCCCCTACATCAAAGTTTTACTGTGCTTGTTTGGGGGTGAAAATAGACTAAGAAAAATAAAAGGCCTGATGATTTGCCGGGGCGATGCTGACAAATATTGTGTAGTAATGAAATTAACCATTCACCTCACCTAATTATTGAAGAAGACGCTAACATAAAGACTCCTCGCTAACCCTAACCCTAACCCTAACCCTAACATAAAGACACCTAGCTAATCTTTAGGGAAAACCTATTCAATGTTTACCCTACAACTCTAACGTCTGCCACTTATAAAAAATTAACCGAGCAGCAACACATTTTGTCAACAATTATATTACGGTAAGTGCACTTTACATGTTTAATAATTAAGCAACCGGAAATTTTTAACTAAAATAGTATATGGGTCGTCCACGTCCTTAATTGGAATCTTGATATGCACCGACAGTAATTATTATAAAAAACAACACTACATTAGGAAACCAACACAATTTACCGCAAACGATAACTTCACAAATTAACTATGGAACTAAATGAACAGAACTTTCCACAAAGATAAATGATTATATGCTGTTGATGCACCTATTTACATGTCGATAGTTTAGAGATCCAACTCGCAGACGTTAACATACTAACCTATCAAATATATACATATGATGGTATTAGAGAAAGAATTAACTACCTTAATAAAAATTTAAACAATGACCACTATCGAAAATTAGAATATATATATAAATAAATAACTTTGCCACGACAATTACCTCAAACATCACTGTGTAGGGAAACTATAACTACCAATACATCACATTTATTTAATTCTTATTTATAAGTTCATATATCTATTAAAATAGCTACTAATCCAACGATACGGTCATATCTTATATATAAGCAAATAAATATGTAAATAAATAAGGAACCTGAAAAATAAAAACAATGAAAAAAATAAAAAAATGGCGAAGAATAGAAAAGTGAATTACTTTATAAAAATAAACAGAAAATACATAAATAAAAACAAAGAATAAAAACACGTATCAATAAGAAGTCGTCAATAGTAAAGAAATGGGAACAATAAAGGACCACCAGGCATATAGTTGAGAATATAAAAGTACTTTAGATTAAAGCAAGAATAGTAGCCTCTACACTAATTGAATTCGAACACTTCCCTCCCACCCTCACTCTGAAACATAGAAAACCAAATATAAATGTACGAATAACAATTTAAAAAAACGAGAGATAAATAAAAAGAAATAATTAAAATAATACATACAATAACATTTGTCAAAAAGAAGCTGAAGTCACTTCTAATAAAAGATATACAACTATGAAATCAACGTCAGGATATGGGAAATTTTAAATTAGTAAAATAAATAACCGCCAAGTGACTTAACACCTCCTTATTAATGATGACTTAAACACGGGAAACGGAACCCCCCTGCCTCACCACACTCCGAATAAAAAGTACTGTTCACATTTACAAAAATATACAACAACTTTCCCTGGACTGTAGAGCGCGCCTTAATATCTTATTAAAATTAACCAAAAATGTTTTTATAATAAACAGATTATATAATAGCTCTGTTCTGCATTGAGCATTTTTTAATAATCACGCGAGTTTTATTGGATTTACATCTAGGAAACAAATCGATACAACCGGTATATATATATATATATATATATATATATATATATATATATATATATATATAAACATGTTAATGCGCTAGAACGTTTTCACATAAGATTGTACGCAGTGAGAAATAATGTAGAACTATGCATAATTAAATATATTTAGAGCAAAATAAAACAAATGATAAAAAAGAAAGCATCAAATGAATAATTGATCAATGGACGTTAGTTTTTCAAATGAATATGAAATTAATTAACCTTCATGTAGTAGTTGTTATATCCATTACTGGGTATCCTACAAAGGTTGTTTTACTAATACTGAGTCAGGAAAACATAGTATTTTAATATCACTGCCGAAGCGAGAAATAAAAGTAAACTTTATACATATATGGAGATAACAGATGAGTGGAAATAATTTTAAAGAAATGAAAATTTTAAACCCATCTCACTCATACCTTATCAGCAAACAAAAATTTACAAAACTATGCGCCAAATAAAATTTTATATAACTTCCTCTAGTTGTTCGTCTTCTTAGAATTAGAAAATAATCGAAAATAAATCTGCATAAATCTAAATTAAGTATGAATACATAACGTGAATCGTCCGAAAAACGTACAACTGAAATTTGCATTTTAGATACGTTTTCCGAGCCTTTTGTTCCAACTGAGAGAATTCCAAACTTTATATTCACAATATTTTCATTGCTAATAGCGCAGATGAAACGCATACTTGCTATCTATTTTATATATTCTGAGTATAAATAAACGTCAAAAACACCATCGATATCCCCCTCGTGTGAATAAAATTTCAATTTGTATTGTTTTAGTTGAAAAAAAAAGAATAATGTGTAAATAAACGTGAACAACAACATCGAAATATCTATGTTCACATTCGTACCTACATGAAAAAATCGCATTCGGCATCACGCAACATCCACGATCGGTGTCTTCATGCAGACACTCCTATTTCTTGACTCATAAGCTGCGTAAGAAAATGAAGAGCATTCCATTATAATGTAGAACTTACTGTATGGAAGAAAAAAAATCAACTGTGTTGAGTTATACCGTAGTTATTTATTAAACTAAAACGAAGCGGTATTATTTTAAGAAAATTTAGTTTTTATACCATTCTTCATTACTCATGTGATCGTATATAGAAAGGAATAGAAAGTATTTGGTATACACGTGGTTGTGGAATATCTAAAAAGTGAAAGTAGTACTGATAATAAACCAACAATGGAAATAATAATAAACCTCGATAAACGTATTACAATGTTTCCATTACTTGCCTCTCTTATTATACTACCACAAAAGTAGACTAACATATTCGCTAAGAGATTAGTATTACAGTTATTAACCATAGACATAGATCACACATGAGATTGGCAGACAATCTCTTAACTAATTAATCAACTATCCTATTAAGGATAAATCCTCAAGCACATCGAACTGAAATGTGGAACAGTCCTTTTGCGATTGCGGAGTATTATTTTTTTTATTATTTAGTTATCATAATATCGGTGGTGATCTGCTCCACTCAACCTCCATAGATAATTTGATTGCAATCTTAGTTTCTTTGTCATCTGTGAAATGCTCCTGACATTTCTTTGACACGGGTGGCCTGTGCTAAAATTATGCGACATCGTTTCCTTTTCTTTTGTTAGATTTCGCGTATGTCTAAAACTCTGGGTCACTCATTTCTGTACTTTTGAACTTAATACGTAAATTTTAGGTTTTCATAGTGTTTTTTTTTCAATGGAAATGGTTTATTTAAAAACATACTGCTTACTTTGATTTGTACTTACTTTGATACTTTTTCAGGAGTAAAGCGATTTTAAGTACGTACATAGTTCGATAAAGCTAAACACTAGCTGATGCATTCGCTACCAATTGTGCTATTCCATTTAAAAAGAAAACGGTGTGAATTGTAAACTTACACCCACCCCCAAACCCACACACCACTCAACCTAAATATATATATATATATATATATACATATATATACTTATATATATACATATATATACATACATAGATAAACATACATATATATACATATATATATATATACTAGCAAAAGTACCCGTCGTTGACTGGGTTCAGAAACAGTCTACAGAAAATTGGCTGTGATTCATGAAAGTATGATAGGTTATGAAAAGGAAGGGTTGTAAAGAGATAGCTTCGAATTTTGGGGTACCAAAATCAAGACAAAATATGATGAAAGTAAAAATAAAATTGATAAACCCCATAATTTATTATACCATACCTGTTCACACTGAAACACTTATCACAATATTCTGTGGATCTATATTAAAAAACCTTGTTAAACTTTGTGACATATTTCCATTCTATGTAGGTCAGGCGCGAACGAACACCCCATAATTTTATTATACCATATTTATTCAAACTGAAACATAATTATCAAATTCTACTTACGCAGATAGGTATGAAAAGTCTTTATTAAAGTGTGTGCCTATTTCCATTCTATGGAGGCCAGGCGCGAACGCAGACCACACAATTCTATTATACCATCCTTATTTAAGTTAAAACATACTTATCAAAGTATTATTATGTACATCTATATCAAAAGCACTTGTAAATGTTTCTTTTTAATTTTTACATTTTTTATTTCCATACTTTGTGGACCAGGCGCGTGCGCAGACCCCACAATTTTAATGAATCATCATTATGTCAGATCAAACATACCCATTCCTGTGTCTCGGTACATCTTCTATCATTATATGTGATCAGTTTTCTATAATAGTAAACCATATAGGAGCCTATTCATGACCATACACACACATATACGTTCATCTTTATATATATATATATATATATATATATATATATATATATATATATATATATATATATATATATGTTGTGGGGGGTGCCCACTGGATTGCTGGGATACTTTCTTCTACGACGGGCGATTTTGCTTGTTTAGAATGAATGGCAGGAGAATTAATATATACATACATATATATATATATATATATACATGTATGTATATATGTGTGTGTGTGTTTGTGTGTGCATGTCTGTCTCTGTGTGCAGGTAAAGGAGTAAGGGCAGAGAGCTAATGTTTTGGTTTCGATTTAAGCTCATTGTGTACAAGTCATATGCATATAATTTATTCTTGATATCACTTTCATATATTACATTCAATATAATAACTACTGGAGAATTGTTTCTGTAATAATAAATACGTTCTCTACATAAATTAGACTACTATACTTAAGTGTAATTTACGACAGGGCAACCCCGCAATCTCTGCTACTATATTCTCAATCTGTGTCCATTAAAGTTGCGTTTAATGCGTACGATTCTTATTTAAATTACTTCCAGACAGAGTGATCTATAGACGGTATGATTAATAAAAAAAAATATTAGGTAAAAGTGTCTGTTTTCTTTTAATACATAGAAAATAGTTTTGCCTATCAATTGTCTCGAAGATTATCTCACTAAAACATGAATATCCCCTAACATTAATTACTTTAAAGAGGAGTTGAGCAGACGAAAATGTCTAGAGTTTACAAGGTTCCAAACCTGTTTCCTAATCTATTAGGTGATGTACTTTACTTATTCATTGAAGGTGTTTTTACAGAAGCCACGTTTCGAGTCCATATCTGCATTACAATTACTTTTATTGAAAGGAATACACTTCGCTTCAAGCTATAGTCTTCCTGCAAAACAGTTACAATAAGCACACGTCTAGCTACAACTACTGTCAGCGATGTATCGCTATTATCTATCTGTATCTAAATGTGAACGCAAATTTCTTAAAGTAGATTTTCTCACTTATGGAACTCTATATCGTGGATTTGCTTTCCCGCTCACTGTTTCTAAGGCCAAAATAAACAAGTTCTTGTTAAGTCGTCTTCTTAAATATTCAAATTTCTACCCAATTTATAATTACGCTTTTTTCTTACTAACCACCTAAAATCCATCTGCTAGATACCTTCATGCTCACATGCCTTACTGACAAATGATTTCAGGATATTCTTGAAACAGATAAAATGAATTATTCTTTTTTATGAAAGCCTGATTGCCACTTAATACGTAAAATGGAAGCATTGCCTAAAATAATTGCTAAGGTTGGTGGTTAAAATGGTGGGATTATTCTAACGCCCCACAAAATATCCCACATGAATCTATCATCTACGACTTTAGATATATCCGAGAGAGGTGCTATTCAGAACAATCTTTCATGGCTTAGTAAAAAGCAAAATCAATTTCCAAACCTTCTAAGGGGTGTATTTCTTTATATCTACAGCACCATTTTAACAGAGGAGAGACAGACAGACAGACAGACGCACAGGCAAACAAAGAGAAAGAAATATTGTTTGTCTAGAGTAATGGTACATGCTTTACTTAATTAAAATGTCTGGTTCTTTTAATAGAACGGTCATAGTAAAACTTCCTCTGGAATAAATTCTGTCGCATATTAAGGACTGTACGTTTGTACTGACTAAGTTTGCTAGGGTGAATTTTTACAAGAGTCACAGCTAGTGCTAGTGAGCGTACAACAAATATGTACAACAAAATTTGTCATGGTTTAATGGAAGATGGGTGACAAAGTAAGGGGTATAAAGTACAACGCCATAGGCAAACAAGAATCTAACTACATCAGAATATGAGGAACACCTAACACTTTTGAGCGAGAGAAAACTCGGGTTTACAGATAAGTTTTCTAGAGGAATCTGAAGTGAATGTTTCTTCGAGTTTTGTCGTTCTGTGTCACTCATTTGTTAAGTTAGTAAGTTCGGGAATAAATAAATAAATATTCAGATGATAATAGTCTCTGGAGAAGATTTTATTCAAATAAAATGTTGAAGATAACTCACCTAAGGTCTTCCCTCTGTCATTCATGCACAAATAGTTTTATTAATCTAAGTTAAATAGACAATCTGACGAACGGCTACTAGGGAAACGCAACAAGATTAACATCAACAACAGAGAATAAAGAATACGCCCATATAAAACTTCCACACATATATAAAGAATTTGAGATTATGTTTTCTGGAATATGTTATAAAGCCGATGTAAAAAATATTCTTATTTTCTATTACCTAATGGATGGATCTATGTCTGATAGCCATTGCATCAGATAGTATCAATCGTGACGCAGATCGAACTAAGTAGGGATGAATTGACAAAATGTTGAGAAATAAACCAATTCTCCACGAGAAAAAGAACTAAATTTATGTATGATACTCAACACGTGAGCGTAGATTAACAACAAAAAAGAGACTTCAGTTGTCGGATATCGAGTTTGCCAAAGAAACAAGCAGTTCAAAATCCGTTTGTCTATGTGGCGGTGTCAATCATACCATAATAACTATATATATATATATATATATATATATATATATATATATATATATATATATTTACCGAGAACTAATTTCCCTTTCTAAGACCGGCCCTCACAGTATTCACGCTTTACTCCCTAATTACAGTTAGCTAATAAATTCAGATAATACTCGCCTCTCTCTTAATTGTAGGCAAAACTCTTCCCCTTAGGAAATACACACATAAAAATAAGTTACCAATGCGCAACTCATTAAACATTGGATCTATATATAAATCTAAAGCAAACTTCCATGAGCAATTATTTTCAAATAACAACCCGGAACTGCTTCTCAGCCGACTACAACATGACTAGCTTATGGTCCAATAGCTATAAATTTTAGTCGAACTTTAAAATTAAATCATCAAGTCTAACAGTTTGATCCATCGCCTACAGCAGTTTAAAGTTTAGTCTCATTGTCCACATTATGTACAGACCTTTAGATTTCGATGAGCACTGATCAATTAATAAAAACACCATTGTATAACAAACGTCCTACGGCAAAAAAATCCTCTCAAATTTATTCCATAATACGAAAACTTTCTTAACAAGCTTACTATGGAAATGTTCTCACAACAATTAAATGTTCTAACTGATAGTTTTATAAATGTAGTCATTGATGGGCGGAAATCTGCGATAAATATCTGAATGGCGTCGCCCCACAAATATTCAATCTTGAAAAAAAAAAACGATATGTCTGATATTCATCAGTGATCATTTAAATACTTTTCTACGAGGTTCGTTGAGAGAACACGGCTTCCGCTTTAACTAAAGACCTAAAATGTTGAAGAACTACTAAAACGGGGCTTACACTATTAAAACGAGTGACTATGTTTGATTTAGATGTTTTCTCCATAGTGACCAACATTCTCAATGAACTTTTGCAAGTCTCTTTTCATCCCTTAATCATAAAAGTCGGAAGTGCGTTTCATCACAAGAGCTCTGTCGTAACTCTGAATTCGAAAAACGCATCTCCTAAAATCTATGCTAAAATCAACTGCATCAAACGGCGCTGGTGGATGTTAATCATTTTTTTCTTCTGAATGAAGGGATTCAATAACGCATCTCTGATGAAGATCCATGACAGCAGTCATGAGTAGTTATTATTGGAGTTTTATTCCCTCAACATCTTCAAAAGAGAAGTAAACGTCCAGTTCATTAATTTCAAGATTTAGTCATGCTAACAATACTGTTTGCAATCTTCCTTTATTTAACGAGGCGGAATAATAAAATATAATAATAAAATAATAATAATAGAATAATAAAATAGAAAGTATTGTGTGTTTAATCATTTAATCATTTGTTGCCAAATTTATATATGACTAATTTTTTTTTATATCATTGCGAAGTGCATTTATGATCAGTATCTTTCTTCTCTCTCTCCCTCTCTCTCTTTATCTCTTTCTCTCCTTTTCGCTATCTATTTATCTATATGTTTTGACTTGGAGTGCGTAAATCTTGATAATATGAACTAAACTTATTTTCATTTTGCAGCCATGCTCTTCTTTGCACTACGCTCTAATTGGCATGGATAGCTCTCACTGTCTCTCTCTCTCTATCTCCTCTCTCTCTCTCTCTTTCGTTCTCTCTCCTTCTTTTTTTTTCGCTCTCTCTCTCTCTCTCTCTCTCTCTGTATTCCTGGACCCTACATACAAACCTATAACAAATGTCGTTTTAAATAAGAGTTGGATCATTGTAAGACTTTAGAAAATATATCAGCAGATGCTATCACAGACTTAAACAGTTTTATTTATACGATAGCTGCAGCTAAATATGAAAATTAAAAAAAAAAACTGGAAAATAATGCACCGAAAAAACAGGGGTGGAAATTCAGGCTGCAACTTCAGATCAACAAACTTTTTAAAAATCAAAATATAAACGCAAACGAGAACAAATGAATAAGAATAGAAAATTGTAAACGTGACTAGCAGAGACATGCTAAACAAAAAACACGAAAAACTAAACCAACAAATAGTTGTAAAACAAGGAAAACTGAGGGAATACAAGTAGAAATTACACCAGTAAACAATAAACTCTAATTCTATCAACGTGTAAAGGGAAAAGGCAAGAATGCATTAATTGGAACTGAAAGAAAAAAGTTATTAAAGCAAGATATAAGAAAAACTTACTGACTTAAAAACATTAAGAAAATAATTATAGCAAAAGAGGAAATAATTAGCTCAGGTAAAAAAGAAACGTCACGTCGAACTGAAGAAACTGCAGAAATGGAGAGCACGATGTCACGACACAATAAACACGTGCTTGTCCTAAAGTCTTATTAAATCATTGAAATGGTCTATCTACCAATCAGACGTGCCTGAATGGATGACGCAACTAGAACTACATTGATACAAATAGACACAGAGAAGAGAACCGCCCCTTACTTGCTTGTCACCTATGAAAAATGACTTTAACAGCACAAGTGAGAAAAATATGCCACTATTGGTGGAATACTGACTGAGGAACATAAAGAGTGCCGGAAATGAAAAAAAGACAAACACATAAACTATTCTACATAGATCGAAAGATCCAGAATGAAATAAGATCGAAAATACAATCATGCATTAGTCGATTAAACAAAGGAATTCGATCATGGGTAACGGAATGATTGATGTAAAGAATATCCCACAAGATTAATAATTTGATTGAACAGGCAATGAGAAATATTACTGTTCATCATAGATATAGTGCGCCTTCACAACATACTAAGGGAATGCCAAACCGTATACAAGTTCATTAATACAGAAAGTAGAATGTATGTGGACAGTTTTATTGGTTTTGCAAGAAACAAAATAAGAACTACAGAGGCTAGGAATAACAAGCAACATTTTCAGTAAGGATATCTGAATAGAATTCGCCAGGGAAAATTGCGCACTGCTATATCAGAGAGGAGAAAAGCTACAGACAACGGATAGTAGGGAACTACCTAATTAAACAGTCAGGAGGGCACTAGTCAAACATGAGATAATGAAAGAGAAAATTGAAGAAAGAATAACTAAGATGACAAGAAAATAGCTTAAATTTAAATCATATATTAGTAAACTATAGCAAGATAGGGAACATAACTAGTAACATACACTGAACAGTTCATATGTCGGGCCACACAATAACTGAGAAATGTCGGTCAGGTGAAAAGCCAACTGATGCCCATGCACAATGTACTACACTCAAAGTGTAATGTTGACCAAATCTACTTAAAAAGAAAACGATTAGGAAGAAGGCATGTCTGTATAGAAGACTGTGTAGATGACACACATACAAAAGAAAACGCATAACGCAGAACACAAAACATCAGCATGAAGCAATAAAAAGAAATATCAAGAAAAAGAACATAGACAAACATGGATTTGATGGGAAAAGCACAACGGGTGTAAATACAGATACACGGACCATTCAAAACTCTTACAAAATATCAAAGAGACGTAAACACTTAGATATTGCGGCGAAACGGGCGTCTTAACAACGAAATTCAATCACTAATTACAGCCGCACAAAATAATGTGATTAGAATCAACTCAATCAAAACAAGGATTGACAAGACACAAGGCAACAGTCAATGTAGACTATATGGACAAAGAGACGAAACAATAAATGACATACTAATTGAAGTAAAGAGCCAAGTACAAAAACTACATGATAATGGATAAAGCAATGACAGATAAAAAACATAATAACCAAATGCGAAAAAATAAGACACGCATACGTACACATACACACATATATGTGTGTGTGTGTGTATAAGAATGCACACGGTCAATTGTGGAAGGCAGTACCCTAAGTATTATGCAAATTGAGGCATTACGAACACACAGAAAATGATACAAGCATAAACAAGCAGAGTACTTGTAAACGGAACTACACAATCTTATAGGACATGGATGTACAATCAGATAATGCTATAGAAGGAAGAAGTCTATCTCAAAATAATTAAAACGAATGAAGGTTTATGCGATATTGTAGATTTTGCCGTTTCAGTTGGCCACAGGGTGAATATCAACCACAACAAATAGTCGATAAAAGTCAGGGAAGATAGGAAAAATGAAAATAGAAAGCATTAACCAGACCTCTACTGGATAAGTGCGAAAATACTGCAGCTTTACAGAGGTTTATTTCCACTCAAATTTCAGGAATAGCCAATGCTCGATGTAAGCGAGAAGTCAATAGTAAATTACCATTGCAAGAACTCAAATTTGATTACAAGTTTTATACAAATGAGTAATAATTAGTAATCTGGAAAGACTTGTGATTACGAAAACTTTATAGAACACTATAGGTTGTTTGCAGTCAGAATTTTTAGTGATGGTCTTTATGAAAAATCTTGGGGATCACAACCTACGAACCAACCTCTGCCACCAATAATAATAATAATAATAATAATAATAATAATAATAATAATAATAATAATGGCACAAAAGGAATACAAAAATAGGCATGGCCAAGTGGGGAGGGCGGTGCACTGGGAATTATGCAAACGACTGAATTTTGAGCGTACAGACAAATGGTACAAGCATAAACCTGCAACAGCACTCGATAAATTGAACCACAAAATCCTATTCGACATGGAAATACAAACGGACAAACTCATCCAAGAAAGAAGACCAGATGTCGCAATAATTAACAAGAAAGAAAAATCCTGTCAAATCGTAGATTTTGCTGTCCCAGCTGACCATAGGGTGAGTATGAAAGAAAAGTGAAACGAAGCAAATACAGAGAACTAGCCGGAGAGTTAAAATCGATTTGGATGATGAATAAAATCAAAATAGTACCAATAATAGTAGGAACACTAGTAACAATTCCGAAATACCCGGAAAAAAGAATGGCAGAAATTGGAATCAGAGGAATAGCTGCAAAAATACAGCGCCTAATGATAATGAAGCGGCTGAAATATTAAGGGACCCCCTTGAATGCAGAGAATAACACAAGACAACATAACGAGGAAGTGTTACAGGGAATGAAGAACACCGAAGCTGCAGAACTATATGTTCTACACACCCATCATGCATCCCCCCATTGTTTCACCACCGTTCCCCCAATAGAAAAGTGATACCAAAGAGACGAAAAGGGTCAAGGAGGATGGAAAACCAGAGGAGGGAGCACTCGCCAGACCTCCGCTGGACAAGTGTGAAGAGAACTGGGATCTTGGGGAGACTTAGTGCCACTCAAATTCCAGTATAAACCAATTGGCACTGCACGCGAGAAATCAATGGTAAGTGGCTGTTGCGATGATGCAAATTTATTTGCAAATGCTTTCGAACGAGGGAGAAGATAGCTGCACGTCTGGGGAGACTTGCTGTCATTCAGCTTCCAGAGAACACCACAAGAACCCAATCAGATCGTTTGTTGACTTGTGTGAAAGCGCCATGTGAGCCAATAATAATAATAATGATAATAATAATTATAAAAAGTTATGAATAAACTTTCGCAAACAAGGAATAACTGACTAAAATCACGGTAACTTAAATGAATCTTCGAGAAGCTTCCACGCTGTATATTTTAATTTGAATATATTTAAGTTGAATTTTGGGACTTCTGAGTATGTTAAAATATAGATTATTATGTTGCATTCTGAGTAGAAAAAAAGAAAAGAAAAGGGGTTATCATAAGAATTTCCCCCGACTTTCTTGTTCGATTAAACGCCACTTCCTAACAACTATAAATAGCTGTGATACTTATAAAAAGTTATGAAATAAGATGCGCCAACCAGGACTAACTGATTAAAATTAAACGAACTTTGAGAAGGTACCAAACCCGTTCTTTCAAAAAGATGTTTAATTGCACACACACACACACACACACACACACACACACACACACACATACATATATATATATATATATATATATATATATATATAGTCATCCACGTACAGTAGTATTTCGCTGTTTCATGGTGTGGCTAGACAGGCAACTGCCTCAAGCCAAGATCGAAACCGACCGCCCTATGACAGTCGATGCCTCTCACTATTGAGCTATACGACTGCCGATGTGTGGTTAATGAATTAACCATGTTTTGACATAGGAGCCTCTAACTTAAAAGTACTTGTGACTATAATATAATGTACCAATCTTATATTGAGAGGGCATATTCTCCAACATCCCTTAAAAGAATCCCTCAACAGTTAGACTGAGTAAATGCACTTATGGATTTTCAGTATTTCTACTGTCTGTTATGATATTTATATACGACTGATAGTGCACAATGCTTTATATTTACGTGGGCAGTGAGCACTAACCATTTGGCAGACCTACAAGTAAAACTATTCTGCCACAAACACCGAAAAATTAACTATGCAGCAGATAAAGTATACATAACGTGAAACCCAGAGAACGATCTGCATGTCATGATCGGCATGTGCCCCATTGTTGGACAACATTGAGAGTTCGGCGTGCAAATATTTGCTCCTTACCTAATTTAAGAAGCACCAATATAACAGACACAGAACGTGTATGTATCCTCTTAAATTTCAGGTACCAAAATGATACAAATGAATCACAGGAGAACATAATTAATAAACATAGACCAAACATCTCCGAGGAAGAAATGACAGATAATGGAATACAAGTACAACAATTATCCCAAAGATCGAGGATACAATAAATGGATACAAGTGTTAAGGGGTATGTCCAGTGTCTACCAGACAACAGAACAAAGAACTGCGGACAAAGCGAAACTTATCCTCAAGAGAGGTTGGCTTTCGAACCTTGAACTAATGAAAATACAACCAAATACAAATGAAGGAACAATGTAAGAAAACTTTGGACTGCGACTCCACACCTCCAAATGTATAAGTCTGTAAAATCCAGGTAAAAGATACATGGAAACGGGAAAGCATGAAACAATGGAACTGTAGTAGTAATTCTTCTAATGGACTCACCTCTAAAAGACAGAAAGTCTGCTCTGTTTGTTGTCAACACACAGGGGTTGGGAGAGGAAGAAGATGAAGAAGAAGAAGCAGTAGACCTGGTTGGTTTTATGATAAAGAGAGTGAGACTAGCCGCGAGAATTTCCGAGATTTGAGAGGAATAAAAGACCGGAATTAGATGAATAGGCGACTGTGCTTTTGCTCAAGCAGATAAAACGGTGAGAGGAGCGAAAGGTCCCTAGGAAAAGTTCCGACTCGGAGTGAGAAATGGAGGCTCTAGGGCCCAGCAGATTTCATGAACTTTACGGGGATGAAGTGGCTGAAGTAAAAAACATTATAAAAATTACGAACAAAGCTCCTATCTTTAAGAAACCAAGAGTGGAAAAAATGAAAAGTGGAAACGAAGAAATTGAAGAACTGTCCTAATACATCTTAAGAAATACTTTAACTATAACGAATCAAAACACTGAAATGTAAGGACCAAGAAAGTAAGTGTAAAATTGTAAAGAAGAAAAAAAGGCAAGAAATGAAAATAGACGTTTAAAACATAGATAGGTATTAAGGTTTGAAACTCAGTTCAACAAACTTAAAAAGAAAGTAAAAGCGATAAATAATAAGAAAGTTTCTGGAAAAGAATGTAAAAGTAGAAATGCAACTAGCAGGGAAAAGCTTAACAAGAAACATCAGGAAGAATTGGATCTAAAATACTAGCAGCAAATGAAAGCGGGTTAAGACGATATGAGTACAAATCTGAACAGTGCAAACAAAACAAGACCTTTGAAAACAATAGAAAGCCAAGAGTATCAGGTCACGACGGAATACATGCATATTGGTTTAAAAATTCACACGCTACATGAAAAGCTAATTAAACTCTTGAAAAGATGCATCCACGAAGCACACGTGCTAGAACTTATGATCAAAAGTAAAAGCATATTGATGAACAAAACTCGGAAAATAGGAACCGTCTCCAGTAACTACAGAACAATCGCATGTTTACCTACACTATGAGAAAATATTAACATCACAATTGAATGAATAGATTAAAAATGTCAACCTACTTTCCTAGTTACTGAAAGGATAACATTAAAAGATAAAGGAGTAAAGTATAGTCTATTATATATTGCTGATCAAAGACTTACGACCACTTAAAAATCTTTAAAAAGAAACGTTTTTTTAGGATAGATCTTAAACTCTTCCGACTTAAGGTTACTAATACTTCAATCTAAACGGTTATGGAAACAAAAAAGGTACATTTAAAAAATTGTATTAAACAGTTTTCATTTTTATTAAATTAGGCTTTTTACATATGATCAAAATTATAAGACCAAGGGTATAAATTGTTAGATTTATGGTAATTCTAATGTTTTTAGTTCGGTTAGAGATTAGCAATCACTATGTGAACGTGTTACCATGCTTAAAGCAAGAAAACTAACCGATGTTGAGTGCTCTCGAATTCTGGGATTCCATAAGCAATGTTTCACACAGCACGCCGTAGCAGCTAAGGTAAATCGCAGTAAAACTGTTATTTACAACTTTCTAATGAACTCTGAGAATTATGGAAAAGAAAAATCCTTTGGTAGGCATCCCAACATTTCTCCTGCATTGAGTAGGAGAATCAGTCGGATTGTTATGAATGACAGAGGACTTTTTTCTAGTCAAATTAAGGCAGTTACAGATGTTGACTGTAGTCCAATTACCATCAGACGACACTTACAAAAATTACAACAATAAGGCAAGGTAAATAAAAAGCGAAAACAAATTACTCGATAGATTCCACGTCACAAAGTAGACTGCTTAAGATTTGCTCGTGAATACCAAACCTGGGACGTTGAGAAGTGGAAGAAAGAATTGTTTTCTGATGAGAAAAAAATTCAATTTAGATGGCCCTGATGGCTTCCAGCGATAGTGACATGACAAAAACTTACCCCTTGAAATTTTTTCCACACGTCATAGTGGTGTAAGGTTTCTTACAGAGGGACGATGAAGCCCCAGGTAGGGCAGGCTCGTCAGACAGCAGCTGCTTATGTTAGCATGCTGCAAAAAGCATCTTTTATGATGGAGGGTCATCGCTTGAGTGGGGATTGATGGTTATTCCAACAGGATAATATTGTAATCCACATTACAAAACGGAACTTGGGCTTTCTACATGAAAATGCCGTCCATCTCTTGGGACATCCTGCATACCTTTCGGACTTAAACCCAATTGAAAATGTTTGGTGATGAATTACAAGAGAGGTTTATCGAAATGGCAAACAATATCCAACAAAAATGAACTTCGTGAAGCCATCTTCAGAAACTGGAGCAGGATTCACCATTAATGGAAACCATTATTTCTAGCTTGCCCCAAAGAATGTTTAAAGTCATAACAAGTAGTGGAGGTAGAACTCATTATTAAGTTTGATTGTTGAATATTTTCATAAACTTTTCATACACTTTTTGTACAATTTAATAGAATATTTGTCTCTGGTCTTATAATTTTTATCATGTGAAAAAAGCCTAATTTAATATAAATGTAAATTTTATAAAAATAAATCTTTGGAATGTAGGTTTTTGTTTCCATAACCTTTTAAATTTGAGTATTGGTAACCTTAAGTCGAAAGAGTAAAAAACTATCCTTAAAAAATGGTCCTAAATTTTTGATCAGCAGTAAATATAGATTTATGTAAGTAGACAGAATCTTAACTATGGATCGCATACAAGAAATTACACAACATGATATCGCAGGCATTTGTAATGAAAATGCTTACGAATGTATCAAATATCAGTTAAGATTATCAATAAGGAGCAAGGTTAATTTCTATAGAAGACTATGTATATATTCCAAAAAGAGAATTCGAAAAATGCATAATGGTTGACGTTGAAAGAATAATTACCGCAGAATGAGATACTGAAAAAACAAAAACGATGGACAGAGAAGTGACGAGGAAAATACAAGAAAAAAGAAATGGGAAGAGAAACGGCTACATTGACGATTCATAATGATGACGGAAGATGAGACATATAAAAACACTTTGACATGGCTACAAAATGAAAATCCTAATAAAGGAACTGCATCAATAAGTACTGCAGCTCAAGATCGGACAAATCAGAACGAAACACATCAAAGAAAGGACTGATATAACACAAGAACACACCAAATGTAGACTCTGTTGACAACGAAAGGAAAAAATGAACTATATAATAAGCGAATGCAGCAAACTAGATTAAAAAATACAAACATAGACACAAAAAGTACGAAAGGCTATACACTATGAATTATGCAGACACCAACATCCTGAAAAACTCGCAAACGGTATAAGTACGAACCGGAAACAATACTTGAAAATGAAAGTCACGAATCTTATGGAATATGGGCATACAAATGGATTAACTCTTCCAAGCAAAAATACCAGGTGTCATAATTGTTAACAAGAATGAAAAAACCTGCCAGGTTGTAGATTTTGCCGGCCCGAACATCTCTGTATGTATACACAGATCAAAATCTTCTATTTTAAGCATTTTTATTTTTGCTATTACTTAGCACTTCTGAATTCCCCTCACTACTCTTTAATTCCATCCATAGCATTGTTTTCCCTGGCTGTCTGTTTTCTACTGAAGAGATCATAGCCGAAAAAGTCTCGATATATATATATATATATATATATATATATATATATATATATATCACATTAAATAGATGTATATATGCATATATGTATACATATATATATATAGCACATTAAATAGATATGTATATATATATAGTTTACATTTACACACAAGTATATACATATATATTGGTGTTGGGACGATTAATCGGAATCTGAATTGGGAACCGGAAGAACGGAGCTTTTTCCAGTATAGGAATCGGTATTGGAATCGGAAAAATCTGAGCCTGTTTTCCGATTCAAAAACCGATTCCTTTAATTATGTATTTTATTTTGTTTTTATAAAAGAATTTCCATTGCTTTTAATAATAACAAAATAATAAATATTTATTCATTTAAACTTCCATCAAGATCAACATCTCTAGATCAAACCCTCGCAAGTGTGTTTTTACGTTTGAGAAAATACATGCCACATTTAAGATGTGTTTTTGCAGTAATCGGGACAAAGTGACACCTTTGTAGTAAAATGTTTAGAGATTTATGAAGAAACGGAAACGGAATCGGAATCGATAATTGTATCAGAATCGGTAATTTATCGGAATCGCGAATTTCGTATGGAATCGGTAATTGTATCGGAATCGGGGAAAATATTGACATCGTCCCATCACTAATATATATATATATATATATTCTAGTTTATCGCATTGTTATATATTTATTTTGCTTATCATAGACACTTCAGTATATGAGTTTGATCGTTACCCGCGCATATCAAATGAATTCATTTTTAGAAAGTTTATTTCGCTTTTGCTTTTTATTCCTAAACTAAACGAGTCGCCGGGTTTTGCTTCACAATTGTTTCGGAACCATTTCACCTTTTAACCTGTTTCTACATTTCTGTCTATTTGTTTTATTGTACATCTTTGTGGCGAATAGCCTTTATTTATTTTCTTTTAAGGTTTACTCATGACGCTCGTTCGTCATCATAAAAACTTAAAGTAAAAGTATACACTTTTATTGTTATACGCATTCAAAAAAAGAGTTTGTTTTTTCATAGTTTTCCACGAAAGAATTAAGACTTTTTACTAACCATTGCACCTTTACAAATAAATAATAAAATATTCTCAGCCATTTTGACATGGTCACAAATCTAGTTAATCCACCACAAATTTATGGAACTTCTGATAGAACATAATATTTGCGGGTGTTTTCATTTTTATAATTAAAGTTTTAACTTGTTTTCGTCGTCTTATGGAATTAAATACAATAGATCCACAATTCATCGATCTCCTAGATGATTAGAGCGTTGTTTATTTTGCGTTTGATCCCTTATATTTATTGGATCAAAAACTGCTTTTATTTCTTTTTTATTATCTATCCATAGATAACCGGTGTTACCTGGCTTTATATCTTGGAAAGCGTGAATGTAATATGAATTCATTTATATATATATATTACGCTTAAATATTCTTGATCTCATATACATGTCTTAAACAACATCGAAAACTTCGTATTTTTTAATTTTTCGAAATATTGTTCTTAACTTGAATATATTTCTTTGGGAGTATCAGCTGTATGTCTGTAACATATTGGAAAAACATACTTAGCAAAAATAAAATCAAGTAGTAGGTTCCACACTTCTGGAACTCAAAATGCAATTTCAGATTGCTTTGGTCTTCTACTTAGCCAGGGATGACGGAACCAAAGGCTTGTTATAGTTTGTAATTCGGGAAGATTCCCGAGATTTTTTAGAAAAAATCCCGTTAACATCGACCAAACCGTTGTGCAACTAAGACCTAGGATGAAGGCAGTAGTCAAATAACTGTAAGAATCCTAATAATGTACACGAATCCACAAAACTTAGAAATAGAAGACCAATGAATAACTTTCATTAAAATATATTATGTCCGTGTCATCTTTCATGTATGTATGTATCAGTTTACGTTTTAATAAAAACATAACAAAATATGAATTACTAAGTTAACCCTTAGGAAAAAGTTTAAGTTCATCAACGATCAACTGTATGATAATGAAACAAGCTTGGAACTTTTGTAAAACATAAGTGCTTACGTTTCTGCATCTCAAATAAGGACAAATTTGGGATCACTAGTAAATAAATCTATGAAGCGAGTTGACCAACTGAATGTCTGTCCGCATTACATTTACTTTCTGTATGTTAGTATAGTAAGATCGTAAAGACCCCGCACAAAACCGCTAAACTATAGCAGTATGAGAAAGGAAAGTAGAGGACATTCTAGTATATAAAGGCATCTACAGTGAGGAAGTGCGATATTCTGAATTGTTGGGTTAATCGAGGTGAATGTACGTCGAATATTCGGCGAGTTCGTTAGGGAGCATTGCATTAAAACACGTGTAAAACAGACAGATATGAAACGTTACGACAATGTGGACAGGGGTTGAAGATGTTTGACATGGTGGGAGTTATTAGGCCTAAAACTATGTTTGACATTGTCTATGATTGAAAAAATGGTGGTAAATTCATTAGCAAGCATATTGCTACAATAATCTATGATATCAGCAGAATGTTGAAGAAATACATGATACTCTCAGAGGTAAGTATTTCTTATAACTATCCATATTAAGAATAAATAATTCATGATTTTCTAAAATGTATTACCCGGAATTTTCTCATAGTCATTTTACTTTAATTTACTATCATTTTGTTTGAAAAGTTTTGTTCCGGACATTATCGTCTCAATAGCTTCTGTACTGGTAATCTGCTCATTACCGGAAGTGAGTTTGGTTTGTGACACTTTTGCAAATTCAATCATTAATCAAACATGTATGTATACATTTATATATATATATATATATATATATATATATATATTCATATACCTATATATAATTATATATATGTAATTATATTTATGTAGAAATACATTTTCTTATACTATATGCCGATCGTTATTTAAGAAGCTCAATATAATTACAGAGCAATATAATGAATCAATGAAAAACACTATATTCCGAAAGTTATTATGTTGGTCATCTTATTATTTATTTATTTAATTCAGTTTACATTTACACTATCTTTTTTTTAGCGCAAAATCAAACACTTAATTATTATATTAACCTGTGAATCTATTATGCCCTTAACTCACCGGAGAAATACCAACAATCAATCCGTCAAAAGGAAATAAAGTGTGTTTTGATATGATTAAAATCCGAAAATTGGGAGATAAGCTGTAATTCCCTTCATAATATTTCAATTACCTAATTTTGAACTTAATAAATAAAGTCACTAGACCTATCTATTAATCTTTTACCAAAATGTTCTATTTATTAGTAAATTTATTATTTCCAATTTATGTATGCATACTTATGAACATGACATCAATAATAATAAACTATTATACATTAGGGCAGGTTGATTTGCAACTTTTTCAGAAAATCAACATGGCATTGGTGATGATAGTTGAGATTTGATGTGATAAGAACATATACCAAAAATTAGATTCCCATCTTGAACAGAAAATTGAGCATTTAATTTTAAAAATCGTGTAGAAAAAGGCTGAAAAATACTTCAGTTTCATAGCATTTTTTACAACACTGACTTTGAAATTTCACTATTTTTATAAAAAAATCCAATTAAAAGTGATATATTTATATGAAATACATTGAAATAAAAATAAATACATTAATTATAATTTTAATTATGAATAACAACTAACAAAGTATCTCAACTTTTGATGAAACAAATATTGTAAAAAAAGCTAATTAGCAACTAAGTCTTTTAAATTTCACAATTCAAAAAAGTTATGTGGAGATGTATGACACACAATATAACAACTTGATACAAGTTACAGAACCACGTATTTTAATGTTTTTATTAGAGGCAATAATATAAACTTATAACAGAACTAAATTGTGCTGTATAACTTCCTTTTGAGGAAAATGAAGGTCTAATTTGCGGCACGATGACTTTGTAATAATGTGTCTATGTCTTGCTTCCTGCCCATATACAACTTTTTGAGAAAAATCAATCAAATCTGAACAGTGTGTTGCTGAAAAAAAATAGCAGTAATCTTTTTCATTGTTCTTTTTAGTTGTTCGCTATTTCTGGAAAAAAAAACAACAGAAAAATACAAAACAATTATTTGAAAACACCTATTTTTTTATATTTTGACGATGTAATATAAATAAAACTTACTATTGTTTGGGTAAATTAAGAAAACTAATAACATTTAATGGATAAATATGTATTTACTTAATGGACAAAATTCTTTAAATACCCTCTTCTCTCACATTCAATTCATCTAAGTTTATCATCGATATTATATTTTCCGGAAGTAGTGCAAAGGCACTATATTTTGAAGAGTTTAAAACAGGAATTTGGATTTCAGTTAACTGTGTTGTTCTCTGAATCATATTAAAATATACTGTTGTTGGTTTAAAAAAATATTGTCGAGTCTCATCTCAAACCAACTAACTGCATACACTTGGATGATAAATTTGACCAAAATGTTTAATTTATCATAGTGTTTGATGATAGACAACTGTAGCCCATAATCACATCAATTTTTGTTTATGTTAGCCATCTTTCTTGATTCAAGGGCCCAATTTTCTAACTTTACTTCTCCACAAGACATGCAAACAGCATACTCAAAAAGTAGTCTCTGATCTTCACACTTAAATTATTTGTTTCTTCTGCTGTCAGATAATGATGATCGGAAGGGACACTAATTTTTTTAGAATTCTACTTGAGGTACATCTTGATAATTATTGATACAAATTTCCTCAAATGACTAGTAAATGTTAGGCATTTTGTTGTTCCATCAATTAATTTAAAAATTGCTGTTAATTGCAGTCCTTATAGTGGAACCTGAAAATTAAAAAATGTGCATGTTTAATAATAGAGCTAGATTACATTATAAATACCAATATATTATTTTATTTTCCACACAAAATGAACACAATTGCAAGTAAATTTATAGAATTAATTTTACCTTCTTGTTAGTATGTCAAGTGCAGATTATGTGCCGTCTTTGACAATTTTCTGTCTTGCACTTTACTGCAAAGTCGTCACATCTATAGACAGAAGGTTTTCAGCTACAAGAAGATATATCAAACAGTCTGTCTAACTGTTCCCTCATTCTTTTCACTTTGATTGCTACAAGAGATTTCCTGTCGATCTGTTTGGCCCTCTTATAGCAATATATATTGATATATATATATATATATATATATATATATATATATATATATATATATATATATATATATAGTGTTACCTTAACAAGAACAATTGTGGAATGACTGCTCGCCGAATGCTAATTATTTCCTTGGCAATTAACTTTGAAATCTCACTATTTTTTAGTGGGGATAACTGTTTTCGAGGAAATGACTAAATGAATTACTTGTCGTGAAGTTGAGGTGTTGTTTTATCCAAATTACAAGGTGGACTAGCAAATTTTGTGAACCACGGATTAAAACTGAACGCCGTGCTTTTACTGACATTCTAACCTGAAAAGTAAAATAAATAAATGGATTATAACTGAAGGAAACTGTATTAGGCTATCTTTCAATTTCATACATAAAACATAAGTGCTAGTGATAAGAAATAATGAAAAACTTTGTAGAGTTGAATTATATGTATGGAAGAGAGAGGACCAAGCCAAATCAGAGGCATAGTAGTGTTTAGTCTATACAGTTAGCAGATTTTAGCTCCTCCTTCGATAACATGAATTTATCCATAAATAGATTCAATTTTAAACGAATGCTTAGTGTGTATAATTTGAAAAACCAGTGCTTGAGCATCTATGTTACTATGCTATTTTTAATAGTATTTTCAAGTTAAATTTAATTTTCATGAAATTTTTGTTTATTAAATTTTTAGGTGAAAGTACAGAATAATTACAATACAACCTCCCTACCATATAAAGAATGGCTTTCTAAATAACAAAGTTATTTTAGCACAATAACATAGATGCACAAATAACGACTACCTTTTAAGGGAGTTTCCTTATTTACTCGTACTAATCTCTGTGGGTTATCTGATTTTAAAACTATAATTTTAGAAGAAAAACACCGCTTAAAAACAATTACTCCCTAAAAATAAAATATATTAAAAGTTCACACTAATTTTCTGCAAAGTATTTTTTATTAAGTAGAAAACTTAAAAATGTATGTGGTTATGTTTCGTAAAAAATGTGTAGAATAAAATTGTATGGACTATTTTTTTATTGTTTTGATATAAACTGGAGTATTAGCATATTTTAATAAAAAAATTCAAATAGAATTTGATGTGAAATATTAGGTTGGTTCAAAAATAATGTTTTCTAGGTTCGTTTAAACGTAAAAAAATGTCATTATTTTTGCACCAACCTAATAGAAAAACAAATTAAAAACGATAAAACAAATATGTTTATATTCAGTGTAGACACTAGAAATATAATATATATTTTAAACAAGACTTTGTCGTTTTTCCTTTCGAAATAATTCAGCCTAAATCGTAATGTTTTCAAATTAAATAAACACACGTTAAGTTTCAATATCAATACCGAACTTGTTTTGCGCCGGTGAAATCTAAAATGTTTCCACCCAAAAAATATTCCTGAAATGAAAACCGAACTTTAGTCGTTATTATCTAGAAAACATAATTTTACCTTTACGCTTAATATTTATTTTATTAATTCATTTATTATTTTAACAGCAAATGTAAACGATAATGAAGAATCCAAGAATATAAGTTTTGTAGTCAAAGTATTGGATATAATCGTAATTAACGACGCTAGTTTCTACGGCATTAGGGCCTGTATATTAAACAAAATACTCAACGGCACGAACAAACGAATCGCACATGTTTCTGAACGCTGTTTCCCGCCGACAGAAAATATTCAAACATTAAAACCGAAGCTATAGGGACCATATCTAATTTTTAAAGTCACTTACATGGCAAAGCCCTCACACTGAAAACCTAATCTGTGCTTTCAAATACGAATTTAAGATAGGAAAAAGTATATGTTTATAAATATACAGTATATATGTTTATAAATATAAAGTATATATGTTTATAAATATAAAGTATATATGTTTATAAATATAAAGTATATATGTTTGTAGTGTATACCGGAAGATTTCCGGTATACACTACAAACATATTACTAAGAAGGGGTATCATTTCTGTTACATTTAAATTTTTAACTGAAATTAATTTCATAGAAATAAATTGGTCATCCATATATGCCTATTAAGATTTATACTTAGGTAAAGGGAATGAAGGGAGATTTATAATAGCGACTGCGCTATCAAAATAATGATATCGAGAACTGTTAGACAGATGCCGATGACATTACTAGAAATCAAATGAAAAGCTTCAAAAGACGATTTCATTTTTTTGCATAAAAGGAAGATTTCTACCGAGTACTCTCATTGTGCGTTGACATGCTGTAATCTAGTGAAATTATAGTAGTTCTTAAAACCCTTCCTAAAATAATTCTTTGCGGTTTCCACACGAGACAACTGAGAATAAGAGTAAATAAAAGTTTAATGAAAATGAACGTATATCAGTCGAATATGGATAATGCATATCACGGAGATGATTAACTCTTAGAATAGTTCGGTAAAAACAGTGCTTATCGAGTTCAACCTTGAACCAAATTCTAACCAACTGTGATCAAGAATCCACACTGATATTACGGATCCCATCGAATACTATTTTATTGCCGTTGATAGCTAAATTTTTTGACCTGAGACGTAACACAAAATCACGTAGGAGACGTAACACAAAAGCAACCATTATTTTAGAAAACGAACTATGTGTCCATTTTGTTGTGATAGACTATATATTGCTTGATAACTGATCTCAGTTCACGTCTGCAGAGTTAAAAGCGCTTTGTAATATTTTAAATTTAGCATATCACTACCCCTCAAAATCTCCTTTGGTCGAACAAGCAAGTAGAGAGAATTGTAGGCCCTCTGGAAAGTTCACTAAAATAGAGGCTTTATAAACGGAAAAGGCTTTCCAACAATTTTTGCAAGTAAGTAGAATTACACCGAATTACTCCGGCGGAAGTATCTTCGAAATAAGCAAAATTGAATAGAAAAACATATATAGCCAAACGACGTTTTGTTCCCGGAGAAAAAGTTTTTTTTTTTTTTTTTTTTTGCAAAAGGTTTAAAATCATTTAATTAGTGGATTTGATACGATCAGTAAAAGTATTGGCGATATTGTGTATCATACAATATTACAGACACATATAAACGTCACGAAACGAGCTAAAAAACTTCACCAAGATGACACTAGCTAAAATATAACAGCAGAAAAAAATCTGATCGACGCTATTTTTTCAGAGGTTCGAGCTTGACACACTCCAACCAACACCAGAACAGTGATGCTATAGCAAAAAGATAAATTAAACAACCTACTGGCTATGGATCAGAAGCGGAAAAGTATTAATAGCTTTTTACGGTGGAAAAATGATTGGAAAATGTGTGTTGTGGGAGACACTATATGCAAACCATTTCAAAATGTATATATATATATATATATATATATATATATATATATGCATCTATTTGTATATATATACATATATATATATAAATATATATATATATATATATATATATATATATATATATATAGAGAGAGAGAGAGAGAGAGAGAGAGAGAGAGATTTACCATTTCCGTACCGAGTGTGTTTCAGGTAGTACTACACCTTGACGTTAATTGCTACAATTCCAGTTCTTTTATGTTATAAATATAAAGATATTAAGATATTATAAAGTATATGTGTGTCCAAATAAAGTTGAGCAAAACAAATCATTCAGCGTTTCAACCTCGTAGGGATTTATCATTCTCTTGCATGGGATTCATGTTATCGTGTGCCCTTTTATATTTTTGCGATGCTGGTCATCTAACTATCAAACTCATATGTTGTCACGCATTCGCTTGGTGTTTTCCTACCACTCGGATACATTTGCTATCTTTATTCATTATATAAACGCATTTATTAGAATATAAATATTTTACTTATAAAAAAAAAACCTTGTTGCTCAATGAAATGAAAACTGTCAATTGTTAATGGATATTTGAATACTCATGAAAATACCCATTTGACTACTCTTAGAGATACACAACAATCTAATTAATTATAAACATTTAGTAATGTGTCTATGGTTATCCTTATAACTACACTATTTTTCGTTCATTGATAAATCAAAGTAATTCAATATTTAAACCAAACTGTACTAAATGGTTACATTGATGAATTTACAACAATATAAATGTATAGTGGAATATAACTGGCCTTGTAGTCTGTAAGTGTATCAGTACTCTTAACACGGAATTAGTATTTAAGAAACAAGTTAATGTTTTGCATTAATGCTATCGTTTTTAACCCCTTGGAAATCTTCGAGAATATAATCACGACGTTTCATTGGATTTCACATGTGAACTCCTTAGTGTACGTCCTTTCGAACTTGAGAAACGTTTTGCAGAAAAAAAAACGTACTATAACTTATTTGTGTCAAGTGAGAATATCCTGAAATTTCATGGTTAAATGCACATTACGAGCGATACTGAGAATTTTACCGAAAAATACATAAGGCAATTATATCAGATCAGGATATAATGAACAATAGCAGTATCTTTTGTGGATTTAATGTTTAACATTCATCACAGATGTCAGGTCAACAGAAATATTGCCGAGTTTGTTAAGACTCTAGTGAAACAACTAAGAGGATATATCGATAGACATGACCAGCACATTGGTAAGAATAATCGGAACTACTGAAAAAATGCAATAAAAATATCAATACTCCTCATAAGTATCCGAAACCAACTTTATTATATGCATGAAACATGTTTTTGTAATCCACTATATTCACTCCTTCACGTTTCAATTACTGGATTTGTAAATTCTAAATTGGCCGTACAATCGCATCTTGTGAATATTTTTAAGAGATCATAGACTCAATCATCAAGATAATAAAGAAAGAAAATATATAATATAAATGTGTAGTAATAATTCGTAAAGATCTATATAATCATAATAATAAAATGTAGTAAAATAGTGAGGGCTTGTGGTTGTAGAAAGCATGTACGTCTAAAAACAAGGTACCTGGAATTTGCACTGGAATTATTCACAAGGCCATGTAGTGGTAGATAAAGTACTTGGTGATATTTAGTTGTAAGTTTAAGGTTCAATCCTCAGTATAAGCAATACTTAAAATACAATTGTAAATTGCTTAGAACTTCGACACAATCAAGACTGAGGAAACTAGATCCTGACACTTCTCTGTGGACGGTTTCCTTTCGAATTCTATGTAGATTTTTAAGTTCGACCTGAAAGATACGCGTGGAGTAGTTCAGACGTTACATTGACCGTAACGATGTAGAAATTAGACTCAAGATGAGAACAATATAATGTTAGTAATACGAATAATCAATCGTCGTCTAAAAATCATAAGAACATAATATATATTAACGACTTTAAAACTAGTAGTATAAAATATTATTTCCGTTTCTTTTCATAATTAGTTGGATTCTTGTATTTTTGATTGATGAGTTGGCAAAAGAACATGTTGAATTGTCTGCATAACGTGATGATAGAATGCGATGACGATAAAAAAGGGGGAAAAATGCACACGCGATTTATCGAGATATTTCCGCTTAAAGGCGCCATTGTTATAATGGGCATTACAGTGCGCGAGCAAGATGATCAGTTAGTAGAGTTTTAATCATGATAGGACTTGATTCGATCGTGCCACACACAATTTAGATCGCACTCGATGGTTCCAGTGATATCTATTATAGTGATTAAGACGATTGGCGGAGGCGGAACATATTCACAGAAGTTAATTAGTTAAACGTAAATATGAATTGGCGCCGATTACAGGCACGTAGTTTCACACTGAAAATTATAAATTTCAAACGCCATCCAATGCTGGAGATGTCACAGAGTTAACGAATAAACTTTTGTTACCTATTTTCAGACTAGCAACTTTTAATACCTATTTTAAAACTGGCAAATTTTGTTAGATATTTTCAAACTTGTAACTTTTGTTACCTATTTTAAGACTAGCAAGTTTTGTTACCTATTTTTAAACTACCAACATATGTTATCAATTTTTAGACTAATAACTTTTGCTAACTATATTCAGCTTAGCAACTTTAGTATCCTTACTTATGACTTACAACTTTTGTATCCTATTTTCTGACTAGCAACGTTTGTTCCTTTTTTCAAACTAGCATATTGTGTCACCTATTTTCAGACTAGCAACTTTTGTTACGTATTTTGGTACTGGTGTAGCGATTAATTTGCTAGTCTGTAATTTTACAACAATGACATTGTGTAACCCCTCACGTGAGAAGGTGGTTAAGGGTCCCTCTTTATCTAGAAATCTCGGCTCGTGTAGTCTTCGCTGAGGTTGTTACATGAAATCTGGTATGCTGAAAGCGAATATCGAAGCAGCAGGCAGGAAGAAAGACAAACTCATGTATTCTATCTACAGAAGCTTAATTTTGCAAAATTATGTACAACTATTTTTACCAATCTCATTCAGCTTTTGTAAGTTTTTTTCCAAAGTCTCAAATCTCTTCACAGATAGCAACAGACGGTTGGATGAGGAATGTGGAGGGGTCACTTCCCCAGGGAACGTCGGGTTTATACGATCTGTTCTCCCCGAATTCAACAAGCAATCTGCTTAATTTTAGAGCGTATCGAGCCTATGTGGGTGGGGTGGAAGTCTCCCCAGCCAATCAAATTACGCTAAGCCCCAACGATCTGAAACCCTATCCAAGACTAAAAATCCCATAACCTCGAGGTCATCAGCCACTATTCAGCCAGTACAATATATTCGTCTAACATCCCCGCATTTTCGGTTGTTGAGTTTTTCCCCAATAACAACAGGTCTCAGGTTTTCCAACCACAAAACTAATATATCCATTTTGAGAATGAATTAAAATATATCTATATTTATCCACCCTAAATTCCCGAGGCACCTGCCGTTACCTGGGATCGGTCAAAAAGCTTTCTCAGCGTAGTTCTAAACGTCCTCAATGGGGGATTACGTTACATTCGCCCCCATTAGACTATATTGCTTCGTAGAACCAATTGAGTCTAATTCCTTAACACACCACTCCATCCCTTTTTACAGTTCGCCGTCAGATTTTTTCCACATAACCCTCTCTCCTTCCTCAAATTATCCGTAAACAAGATAACATATACACAGTCCCATATCCACTTTTCTATTCAAAAGTTCATCAGAAAGTTAAATCCAAAATGTTCGTAAAATCATCAAAAATGTAAAAGTTCAAAGTAAAATAATCAAAAATGTAAAAAGTTCAAAGTTCGTCAGGGATAATACAGTTTCTTTTTTTTCACATGCAATTTTTTCCTTGGTTATATATATATTTTTTCAATTCACATTAATAATTCAAAGATAAGATAATCATAATTTAAAAAATTGTCACTCCATAAAATGCATTAAGTTCATCAATTACTCGTAAGAGTTACTTCCCTTGTTTAAGAGTTGTGTCCCTTTTTTCAAATAACATTACTCGACATTTTTTCAAGGCTTTATAAGAGTTATTCCCTGTTTCCAATTTATTTTCAACAATTTTATCATAGTTCATTTTTTCTACAGTGTCATAGTAACAATTTAAAAATGTTTTTTCAAAGTTTTTGTCTTCTTTTCACTTCGCTGCTATCAACAGCACAGTCATTTATTTCCATTGCAGGTGCTCGTCTGAACTCCAATCTCTGGTCCCCCTTGCCAATCTTTCACGAAAGGCACCCGTCTAGCTGAATCCACTGTGAAAAATTTCACCCACTCCTTATCTGTGCCTTAATCAAAACGTGGATTCCATGAACAAAACTTCTTTCTTAGAACTGCACGCCTGTGGAACTCTGTTCTGTCTGCCTGCTTCCCACCTGACTACAACTTGGATGTCTTCAAGTCCAACGTTAACCAATTCCTAATGAGCAACCCCTTAAGTAAACACTTCATCAAATCTCCACACTAAAGTAATGTACTTGCAATAACCCTTATCTCTGAGTGGCTTCCGGGCCTTGTATATGTGGTGACCACTGTGTAAAAAAAGATGTCTCGTAATACAGGGTATGCAGCCCTAATCAGGGTCCTCAATGGACCCGCTTTTTATTGAGCTACGGGAATCTTCTCACCTTAAGCAGTTATAGTTGAACCTTCACCTTTTAATTCACAGTTCAAGTCTTCTTTATAAGCATCATGTAAGATTTTTCTTTCACTGAGGATTCTTCTCACCTCAATAGACGGTCATTCAAGGTATCGTTGGGACTTTTTTCAGCGCCCTGCAAGAATTTTGGGTAAATCAAAGAAAAAAGAAATGAAAAAAGGAAAGATCTTCAAATCGTTTTCAGTTCCTTCGGATTTCAGCATCAGGGAGGTTCTTGGGTTGCACTCGTTTTCGTCAGCACCAGCAGCCGCATCTTCCAGAACCACAGGCGGTCTCGAATCAGGATCTCTCCCGCCATCCGTGCAATCAGCCTCGAGATGCTCACCGCCTCCCTCCTTCTTCCATTCATGCACCAAACAACCATTAGCAGCAACACACCTTACTAAGCGTTGCATACAAATCTTCATAGTACACCTGTTTCTCTCCCCCCCATTCCCGTTCACAACACCTATAAATGACTACAAGGGCTATGCCGGGCGGAGGCACTGCCATCGGTATCAGGTCACTCCCGGCCGGATCCAAAACCGAGGGCCACCTGACGATTATTAAAACGGCACATGCACCCCTCCCCGCCATATTTACTTTTCTATTTTTCTAATTAATATCTCCAGGTGCGAATATCACGCACCTGAGTTACTCGCAAGGGAAAAATCCATCTAAAAAATAATAAGTCACTTTTCGCGCACAATTGAGTGTACCACACTTCACTCAGTGATGTTAATAATTATTTCCAATTATTTTCATTCAGTCTTGCGGCCTCTTTGACCCTTATTTCGCAAATAGAAATCCTGCCTGATTGAGGCAAAATCTTAATTCTTCCAAAAGTCAATTTAATCGCCGGAATGAATGCTTCTAACTATTCCCAACCGGACTCAACTAACATTTGCTCAGTTTAATAAAAAATCCTTCCAAACTGAGGTAACCAAAAAAAAATCTTTAAAAAAAAAAAATCATTTCAACTCTCAAAATTCCCAAAAGTCTAATTTTGCCCATCCATTTCATATGAAAAAAATATATCTTTCCGCTTCAGGAGGAAGAGAAGAGAAAAAGAAAGAGAGAAGGAGAAGAACAATCAGTTAACTTTTCAAGAAAACCCAAATCAATTCTTAAATTAATATCTCCACAACCTCTGTTAATGGATTACTTTCAATTTCCCCAATCTAGGTACAATTAATAACCCCCCCATTTTTTAATACTAGATCAACTCATATAAATTTGATATTGTAATTTCCCATTAGGAGGACTGCTTCCCATTCCAAAATTAAAAATGAAGTTGATCTGACACAATTTCAAAATAGGATGTCAACAGTTCTCTTCCCTTCTGGCAGTCGCTCTCCTTAATCTGTCTTTCAGAGGTGTTTCCTGGGCCCCCCTCCGTCTCAGTGTCAACCGTTCCTTCAATACGGATAGAGGGATTAGGTCTTCTTCCTCCCACGTTCCACTCGAATCCTCCGACAGAATTTCACTGCCCGCATTCGACCCCTCTCCAGGGTCGTCTCCAACGACAACGTCCTTCGTAGTCTTTAGTTCGGTATTCCGCCCAGATTGGCGCCGATTTCCTGCCTCTTGAAATCCCCTGGGGTCTGGCATCGCCGTTTTATTAATCCGATTTGCGTTCTCATTACATCTACGTCGAGTTGAACGGATCTCCCTCCTCGTCGGAGGTTTCAATTTCCTGGGGTGCAACCAAGGTGGTCTTACGTGGGCGTCTCCCCGATCTCCGCGGAACGAGTCTGACATCATATTCCAATTCTGCCAACTTCAGATCATTGGCGTATACCCTTTTTATTTTCCCAGCAATCTGGTCCCAGATTATAAATGAAAGAGGGGCAGTCTGCTCTACTATTTCATAATAAGGAGTCCAACGTTTATCCAGCTTCACTTCTCGAGTTTGTACCTTATAATACAGAGGGTCTCCTACCTTGAATTCCACTTCCCTTCCATCCTTGTTCACTCAAGCGTACGCTTCTTCTGTGCTCACTTAATACGGTTCCTTGCCTGGACAAATCTCTGATTTTGCTGTTGCAACAATAATTGGTGATGCTCCTCCCCAAAATACTTCCTACGTGGTCTTAAAAGATTATCAATCGAGAGCAAGATATCCCTTCCAAACACGTATTCAAACGGTGAGAATTCCGATGTTTCATTCAGGCTTGTGTGAGGAACCGATCCCATTCCGCCGGATTATCAGTCACAAACTTACCCAGGATATCCACCAGCGTCTTGTGGAAGCGCTCGACCTTGGAGTTACTCTAGGGGCGATAAGGAGAAGTCAACACATGCTGGATACCAAGCTCGTCGAGTACCTCCTTCATAATCCTATTCACATTCTCTGTGCCATTGTCGGTAACTAATTGTTCTGAGGGCCCATACCTCGGATAAATCTCACCTAGGATTACACCGGCCACTGACTGGGTTGTCTTATCTGGCACGGTATAAGCCTCTGTCCAGTTAGTAAGCCAGTCCACTATGCTCACGATATATTGACTACCAGGCTCTGTCAAGGGGTAGGGTCCGGAAATGTCCAAACTCACTTTCTGGAAGGGATACTGCGGGACATCTGTCTCTGCCAGTGGAGCAAGCGGGTGGTATTTACTGTGAGTCTGACATGTTACACATCTATTTACCCATTCTACAACATCATTGACTAGTCCCGGCCAATAATAATTTCTAAATATCAACTGATGCGTCTTCTCGGTTCCTAACTGCTCCACCTTCTCATGGGCTTGATTCAGGACATCTCTCCGTAGGCGGGCTGGTACCACCATCTTTAATCTCATTTCTCCGTCTCGACCGGCAATATAATACAGCCTATCGTGGTGGAGCGTGTATTTTTGGGTTCGACCCTCCTTCACTATAGCGCTCAATCCTGCTAATTCCTTATCTTCTTGACCAGCCTTAATTATTTCGAGCCAATGTGGGTCGACTATAGGCTCAGCTCCAGCTACACCTGTGTCACTCCGGTCAGGTCTTTCCTTTATGGAGTGGGGATTAATCACTCCCACTTGAAAATCCCTATCATCCACTTCCGGTTCTAATCGGATGGCTTCGGATTCCAGCTGCTCTGGAATCCGGAACAGGAGGTCCGCACAGTTATTCTCTTTACCTTGTAAGTATTCAATTCGGCACAGATAGCCAGACAGCTTGAGTGCCAACTGTTGGACCTTCTTGTTCGTCTAATCTGCCTCAAATAAATATTTCAACGGTTTGTGGTCAGTTTTTACCACAAATTCAGACCCACTCAAATAATAATTTAGCTTTTGTACCGCATATACAATCGCGAAAGCTTCTTTCTCAATCACTGGCCACCTCTGTTGGGTTTCGGATAACTTATGTGACAGGAAATATATCGGAATTTCCTCTGGTATGCCAGGCACGGGGCCTTCCTTCTCAGGGCATGGTTGGGTCAGCACCGCCCCTATACACGTATCACTCGCATCTGTATCCAGAACTCTCGGCTTACTTAGATCTGGATACGCCAACAACAGTATAGCAGTCAACTGCTCCTGCTGGACATCAAAAGCCCTCTGGCATTCTGGGGTTACTTATAACGGGTGTGCTATTTTGTTAACGCTAATATGGGAGCTGCCAGTCGGCTAGATGCAGGTATAAATCGGCGATAATAGCCGATCATTCCAATGAACCCTCGCACTTGGCGCACGGTTTTCGACTCAGGTAAAGACCTGATAACCTCCACCTTGTCTACGTCCGGTCTTATTCCAGCCTCATCGATCACAAACCCCAAATACTTGGTCTCCTTCTTAAGAAACTGGTATTTGGGCAACTTTATTTTAAGTTGGTGTTGGCGCAACCTCCGTCAAACGTGAAAAGTGCTCCTCAGGCGTTCGTGAGAAGATTACAATATCGTCCAAGTATGCCATCGCAAACCTCTCCAACCCCAGTAAAACTATCGAAATCAATTGTGAGAAGACCGCTGGTGCATTACAGAGGCCAAAAGACATAACTCTAAAATTAAACACGTCTGCATGACATGCAAACGCCGCTTTCTCTTGATCCTCCTTATCGAGAGTTACCTGTCAGTAACCTGATCTCAAGTCCAGGGTTGTAAAGCATCTCGCTTTACCCGACAAAGCCAGTATGCCATCTATTAGGGGCAAAGGCACCTCTAAGGGTTTGGTAATGACATTCAGCTTCCGGAAATCCACACAAAATCTATGCCCCCCGTCTTTCTTCTCCACGATCACCATGGGGAAACTCCACGGCGAGGTGGAGTGTTCAATTATTTCCGCCTCCAACATCTCAGACACTGCTTTCTCTACAATTATTCTTTTATGAATCGTTGATCTCCTGTATCAATCTTCATCGTCACTGTGTCTGTGCATCCCAATTCTCAATCGCGATAATATCTCGATTGCAATTTGGTACTCAAGTTGGGCTATCACTTCCTCTGTCTTTATTCTGGGTGATTTACGCCAATTCCTTATCTCCTCTCTATCCCAGGTCCCTATCTTTTGAATTCTGCAAGGAATTATTTGTTAACAGCACCGGGAAGCTCCCAGGTCCACTCACTATAGCATCACTAATCGCCACTTCAACATTCCCGTCTCCCTCTTCTTCTAGATCTGTAAAACTGAATAGTCCCCAAGGTTGAGAGTAGTGTTAGAACTATTAATCGGGATCGAAAATCGAAAAATCGGAGCTTATATGTGTATTGACATCGGAAATATATGTGCGTATATTCCGATGTCAATGACGATTCCTATCCTTGCCTTTTTTACTTGATTTTGTTTAAAGCTATTTTTTTACTGCCTATAATAATGATAACATAACTAATATTAATTAATTTGACACTACTAGTAAAACTAAAATCTATAGCTTATCTCTCAAACGTGTATTTTTACACATGAAAAAAAATAAAGATTTAGCGAGTGTTTTAGGATTATTAGAAAATTTAAAAAAAACAACACTCTAGTTAAACATTTGTGGATTTATACAGAATCGGAATCTCTAATTGTATTGGAATCAGGTATTGTATGCGGAATCGATAAGTGCATTAAGATCGAAAAATATTTTAATCATTCAATCACTAGTTGAGATGAACATGGATGACGAGGCAGGGGGACGATGTCAAACGCCTAAAAAAAAGAGAAGTCGAATTATCTAACGGTATGATGAACTATATAACGTTTCTGATGGTGTGAGAATCTATGGTTATTTAAATAAGGGTCCTGCCGGAAGCCAGGCGAACGAGACACAATATGTAATGTTGAATAATTTACAGCGTACGTTGCTTCGATGTCTATCCGTTTGCATTACTTCATTTTATATGAAACAATTGAGAAAAAGTCAAGTTTTTTTTAGATTAATTTACGCGTATGTTAAAATAATAAAATAAAGTAGGGACTGAATTTCTTTTTTTTCAATAAAAAATTAATTAAAAAGAGTTTTTTTTTTAATATTTTACTTTCATCTAGATGTAATTGATTGATGATTAATGGCGGAACAATAAGTTGACTTTAATTAAGTTTCAAAGTCAGTTAACATCTGGTAATCTCCTAGCTACGCATGCACAACCTAATCCGATCGTTATTGAAAAAATTAAAAAGGTACTTCCTTGCAAAAAAAAAAAAAAACAAAGCAAAAAACGACCAGTTGACACACTTACAATTACTCAATTTGGCTAATGTTTATATATTACACAGGTCAACACAATATTTTTGGCAGGCAAAGTAAGACTGGTTTCTGGGGTTTTCAAGGGCGCTGAATCCGAATATGACATTAGTTTTTTCAAATTGGCTCTAGTTTTTGAGATATCACAGGGGGTCGTTTGTCTGAAATCACCCATTCGCGACCATAGCTAAACGTACAAAAAACGGCTAAATAGTGCATAAATGTCAGATATTGATTTTTATGATAATCTTAAACCACAAAGACAGTGTAAAATCTCAATATAACAAGTTAAGTTAGACATAACATCATTTCATTTATCCTATAACTGAACACTTTTCATAGATTTCGAGGATATACAAAAAATTTGCTAAAAATTTGCTGAATTTTAATTCTCCAAGTGAAAAAAAACATTTACATAATCAGTTATATATCATAAATTAATGCAAAGCATTATACACTAGATTCTTAGTTACAATGAACAAACAAAACAATATTTTATTCACAAAACTAAAATTGACGTTTATACGATTTTCGCTTGTGAGCCACTTTTGGGCAGTCTCTCAAAAGGTTCCAGCAGTAGTCTGCCATCATGTGCTCATCCCATTTGCCTTGATACCTCCCTTCCATTGTTTTGATGTCTTGATGGAATCTCTCTCCCTGCTCCTCACTGTAATCACCAAGATTACCAGGAAATCTGTCGAGGTGGCTAAACAAGAAATGAACTTTAATGCTCATATTTGCCCCTAGTTTTCCGTATGCAGTAAGCATTTTACGGACCAATTGCTTGTAATTGTCAGCTTTGTGATTTCCCAAAAAGTTTGTCACTACATCTGTGAAGGACACCCAAGCATTTAAATCAACCGTTTTCATATGATTAGTGAAGTCAGAATCCCTCATGAGCGTTCGAATCTGAGGTCCATCGAAGATGCCACCTTTAGCTTTTTCGATGGAAAGACCTGGAAATTGCCTGCATATGTACTTGAAGCAATCCCCATCCTTGTTCAACGCCTTAACAAACTGCTTCATGAGCCCTAGTTTTATGTGCAATGGAGGGAAGATGATTCTATCCCTCGGTACCAAAGGCTCATTGATGACGTTGGCTGTGCCGACTTCGAGACTTTCTCGTTCTGGCCAGTTCTCCCTTCTCCAGTGCTGGATTCTTGCTCTGCTATCCCACAAACAAAGAAAGCAGAGATACTTTGTGTACCCACTTTGCTGACCAAGCAGAAAATTCACCATTTTCAAGTTCACACAAATCAGCCATTTATGAGTGTTGTAATTCAGCTTTTCAAGAACAAATTTGATAGCATCATACTCTTCTTTCATCTTGGTAGAATGGCCAATTGGTACAGGAGCAAACTTATTGCCATTGTGCAAAAGTACAATTTTTAGACTTGCTTTCGAGCTATCTATGAAGAGACGCCAATCTGCTGGGTCATATGATGAGATCCCCATGCAGTTAAGAAGTGCAGAAACGTCATTACAAAAGACCAGGTCGTCTTCTTTAGAAAAGAAACGAAGCAAGCTGCCTTCCCTTGTCCTATAGTATGTTACTTTTGTGCCAGAATCAAGAATGTTTTTCTCTTGGAGTCATGATGCAAGAACTTCAGACTGCTCCTTCGACAAACAAAGGTCTCGCACTAGGTCATTAAGTTCAGATTGATTGAAAAGCTGAGGGCCATTTGAGGGTTCTTCATAGTCACTACAGCTATCATCACATGATATTGAAAGATCAGCTGGAATCTCTTCGGTTTCATCGATTTCAGGCAAACTGGTGAAAACAGGCACAAGTAGATCCTCAGAGTGCGCAACAGGACGGATAGCAGAATCCAGGCTCGGATACTGCCAATTTGCTTTCTTGTGCTTGTTAAACCCCGTCATGTCATTGAGAAAGAAGTAGCAGTCATCAAAATGATTGTTGGGCTCTCTCCACACCATTGGTACAGCAAACTTCAACTTCAGCTTACCGTTGGTCCAACCGCGGAGACTTTCTACACAGGTTTTGCACACCATATGTGGGGCCCAAGACTTGTCTTGGTCACCAAGTATCATATCGAAGTATGCTTTGTACGCCCTCTTGACAAAGTCTGTAATATTCCCCTTTTGTTGTGGCATCATATACTGTCCACAGATGTAACAAAAGACATCCGGTTCATATCTGCAACATCTTCTAGAAGAACTCATTTTCTCTCTGGAACTCATTTTCAACTGTGGAATTAAAAAGAAAATTCTTAATTACTGCTTAATTTATACTGCAACTATATTTATGGAACATGTTATTAAGTAATTACAGTATATAATTATATAAAAATTCTCCCTATATAAATAATTATATAAAAATTCTCCCTGAAATACTTCAATATATACATAATCATTATAATGACTCAATAATATCAGAAAATTATTATTTACTGCTTCTATATTGAAGTATTTCAGGGAGAATTTTAGCAGTTTAGGCTTATTTGGGGGCTATCAGTATCTTCTAAACTAGAGCCAATCTGGCAAAACCAATGTTATATTCGTAATCAGCGACCTTCAAACCCCCAGAAAACACTCCTAGATGGTCTGCCAAAGAAAAAAAATAAAAATGTGTTGACCAGTGTTATTCATGTTCTTTCAAACGCTACAAATTTCGTGGGGATACAATTCCGTTGAGAAAAGTTTAAGCGAGACATACAAGAATACATACATACATACATTTAAACAGAAATGAAATTTATATAATAAATAACCTCATCCGCAAATTACTTCATACGTCCGAAAATAAAAAGATATCATTAGAAATGTATATCCAATCGTTTATGAACGGCATTCCAACACACTTGCATATTTACACGCACATACGCACGCACATGAGTACGAATGCACATTTACACATTTAATACATTGAACGAGCAGTGTGGAGTTTCGGTGCATAAAAGTCAAACATGTAAATCTACCAACAAAATCAATGCATGCCGTCCATGCTTTATTAAGACATTTACCCATCTTATCCTATTTTCTAACGCTGCTCTCTGATTCGACATAATTTTCGATTTGCTGTTCGTTCTGTTTGTGAAATTTAATCGTGAACAAAGATTTATGTGTTACAAACTTTTCATCAATATGTTAGATTAGACTTGGATAACTCTATCTATGCCAGTTCAAACGGAAACACACAGTAAACCGTTTTCCACAATGTTTACCTGATGAGGTAGAGTAGATAACATGTAATAAATAAATAAAATGTGCGTATATATATATATATATATATATATATATATATATATTATTTTCTATGTATATGAATACGCACAAACGCACAAATACCCACTCCCATATATATATATATAAACATATATACATATATATAAACACACCCACCCATATATATATATATATATATATATATATATATATATATATATATGCCCCTATATTTGATTAATGAAATTAGGAAACGAAATAACATAAGTCGCTAATGCTCTTTGTGTAAACAAAATAAGATTAGGCGTTTGAACAATGTTTAATCTATGTAATTTCTCATGCTCATCTAGCAGCAGTCAACTAGTTTAACGGTTAGACGTACGCACGCACACACACACTCATATATATATATATATATATATATATATATATATATATATATATGCAGAAAGGGAGAGGATATATAATTATTTCCACAGCCAGACAACACCACAACTCACAGGAGCCATTACAGCCAACAAGCCGGAAAGCTAATAATCGAGTTTCGCCCTCATTATGGGCTCATCTGTTTCAAAACATAGAAATTCGGGATTTGAAACCCGAGCCTTTTGCATGCGAGGTGAGCACTTTACCAACTGAGCTTACACGCCACACAGCCTATTAACTAACGCAGTTGTCCTCGCCGGTCGTACATCCAAACAATATGACATAAATGCGGGAGTACCTCAGGGGTCTATCCTTGGACCTCTATTATTCCTGATATTCATAAACGACCTCCCTGATAAAATTGTTTCGGAGATGGGTATATTTGCCGATGACACCACTCTCTATAACAGATATGAGGGGAAAACAAATGAACACATATCCAAGGAAATGGCATAAAGACTAGAGGATGACCTCCAATCCGTAGTGGAATGGGGACAAAAATGGTTGGTCACATTCAATGCTGCTAAGACTAAGCTTGTTTCCTTCAATAACTACAAGAAACCTTCTCTACCACCAATAGCAATGGCCAAGAACACATTACCTGAAAGCACTTCTTTTAAACTCCTCGGCCTAACGTTTACAGGGAATATGAACTGGAATAGATACATTGAGAGCATTGCCAAGGCTGCTGCAAGGAAGGTTGGCTCCCTCTACCGTGCTAGAAAACTACTTACGCCTGACAGTATCCTATACCTCTATAAGGCAACCATTCGCCCATGTATGGAGTACTGTTGTCACATTTGGGCTGGTGCATCTGCTTCTTGTCTCTCGCTCCTGGACAGGGTTCAAAAGAGAGTCGCCAACCTGATAGGTCCTGAACTATCATCTAGGCTTCAGCCTCTGTCCCATCGACGAGATGTTGCATCCCTCTGCCTGTTCTACAAATACTTCAATGGTGAATGCTCTGACGAACTGCAAACACTTGTACCTCCCCGACGTAACTACCCCCGACAAACCCGACAAGCTACTAAGTCTCATCCCTTTACAGTGGAGATCCCTAGGTGCAAGAAAGCCTTTTACTCCAATAGTTTCTTCCCCAGAACTGCGGGTCTTTGGAACTCCCTTCCGGGATTCTGCTTTACCAACTGCAACGATATGCAGAAGTTCAAGTGTAATGTCAACAAACATCTTTCTATTCATCTCCCTTCATAATGACCCCGCTAATTAAGTCCCTGATAGTAGCCCCCTGCTTCACAGTGGCACTGTGCCTTGTTTGGGGTGAAAATTGAATTAAAAAAAAAAGATCAAGCAACCGCGGTGAAATATACATATTATCTAAAATATATATTTTAAACCCAGAATTTTAACATGTTCAGGTAAATGAAATTTCGCTACTTTTTCATATGTTAGATAAAATGACTTAATTTGTAAGTTTCAAATTTATCAGTCGTGTATTATTTTCACAAAATCAAGACAACAAAGATCGGAGTGATAGCAAAGGCCGTGTATTTGTATAATACGTTACAATTATTTCGTGATCATTTGGAACATTCCAAACATTATGTCGTTTAGAAATATGCTCAATAACAGCTCCTTTAAGACGATGAAAACACTTTTTAAGGTATACATTTTGATTCCGCATTAGGAAACCATGCGGGTGAACCTACCTACATGTCATACATAACGGTTTGGTTTCACTGTTTTCTGTTTGTTATTGAATTTTTATATATCGACCTATTTTCGTATCTCTTTTTTAAACTATGATTTGATCGATGATCCATCTATCTTTTCATACATTTTCTGTGTTCTTTTAATGCAGGCGAGTATATATCTTTCTCTTAACTATTTATTAATAACTTCATTTTCTTAATTTTCCTTTTTTTTAAATACTGGACTACCCCTCCAAAAACCGACTTGAGATTTTACGTCCCTACTGTATTGTACGCCATTCATAATCGCTTCGTATCAAATGTTTATGCTAGGAAATCCAATTATATAAGTTTTACTATTTTTTTGTAATTTCATAAAAGTGTCTGTGATTTAATATCTTTCTAGAAAGTAAAGGAGAAAAGTTAGTTTATTACATATTAGTGTTTTAAATTCATGATTTTTTTTTATTTTCATTGTTAGGTTTTATTTTAACTTTAAGGTTTGTTGATTATTTCGACGTAGTATGGGAGTTTACCCTGCTTGTTATATTTCCATCGCTTTCCATTTTTTTTTACGTTAAGTTACTCATATAATAACCTGACGTAGACAAAAATAATTAATATTAGGTATTAATTAATCATCCCTAACTTATTTTAGGCGAATTAAGTTAAGTTTACCATGCAAATATCTGTTGGGTTTCTTATTTATTTCTAAAATTAACCTAAGTGTGTTCAAAAGACTTATTTTTTAATTTACTGTTGACTTTCATTTTATCCTATTTATGTGATTAGTTTAAATTCTGAATTTTAATTTTAAAATTATTTTCCAATTAAAAGCATTCTAGTTAACTCTACTATGTTCTCCTCTGTTGAAAGGGGGTGTAATCCTAGTTCTAAATTTAGATTCCATATAAATAATTAAGCTAGCTTTATTCATGTTTTAATAATTTAGACACATATTCATTAATGCCCCTCACTTAGTTCTAAGTTAAGAACAATGTTAATAATTTATTAAGATGTTCTCATCCACGATAGTAGTGTGGGAAGTCTGTGTAGATCGATAAATGTACTTTAATGAGATAGAAAAAGTGAGGGACGAGTGTTTACCGATAATACGGTAGACAGAGGCAAACTTAAATATAGTTTACTTGCGTTAATGTAATTAAGTTTATTCTGAGTAAAAATTTTGATTTGCATCCTAGGTCTAAGTTAATTAATTAATGATTGGTTATTTTGTATTGCATGGATCGCTGTAGTAACATATATCTACGGAATTAGACTAAAAAGAAAATGTTTATATAATATATATATATATATGTGTGTGTGTTTGTGTGTGTGTGTATTTGTGTATGTGTGTGTTTGTGCGTGTGTGTGTTTGTGTGTGTATGTGTGCGTGTGCGTGTATATATGTGTGTATATATATAAGCACACATACATACATACACACACATATATTTGTTTATTTGTATTTTATATTTTGTGTACAGAAACTTGTTAGATGAGAAAAGTAATTGGTACCGTCGGTTTCAAGCTCTTTTAAGCCAATACTCATGTTCAAAGAGATTCATATGGATATCGTAAATGCCCCTTATTATCGGGCTTGAAACCGACAGTACCAATGACTTGTCTCATCTAACAAGTTTCAGTACACAAAATATAAAATACAAATACGCTCTTATTTTTCGGATTTCCTTTTAATTGAGCACTCTGCTGGGTTTCTTTTTCCAAAAAACCCTAACTAATTATATATATATATATATATATATATATATATATATATATATATATATATATAAAGCAGTGGTATTATCTGTTATACTATGTTAAGCAGGAAGCTACACATTGTACGGGGACCACATAAAGAGGTTACACCCAATACAATAGCGTCAATTAAGAAAAATTATGAAAGTTAAATGGAACGAGCTTATACAAAATATTAAAAACAAATTGCATCCCCAAAATTCTTTTGTATGGAGAATGTGAAATTGGTACAGAAAGAGTGGTGGGCAAAACCTCTGCTACATAGACGTGATAAAGCGCCACCTAAAGGTAATGAATATGAACACGAAAAAATGGATGGTGCAGTAGCCTTAAAAAATGAAAGGCAGAGAGTACTACCCGTGCACTACTTGTGGGGCAATATTCGACACTGAGTGTGGAATGCTACAATACCGTAGAATAAAGCATCGAGACCCTAACTAGTCATCTTGAATTATTAAGGACTATGTCATGATTATGATGATATCTATCTATCTATTAATCAATATATATATGTATATATATATATATATATATATATATATATATATATAACTACTTAATTTACTCACATAAAATTAATATACGAAAGTATAGATTTATGTGTAAACTTTAAGTATTTACTTCAAAACTGCTCAATACGTAGGTAGAGCTAGTTAGAAATTTATAAAATATATATGGCGATTAAGCTACACTGAATATTCCGCGTTTCATCCACTCTAGGACTCTTCAAGCTTAAGCCTGAAGAGTCCTATAGTGGATGAAACGCGGAATATTCAGCGTAGCTTAATCGCCATATATATTTTATAAAGTACTATATATATATATATATATATATATATATATATATATATATACATAAAATGAAAATTACAATTGAATTTACCAAAATGATCAAAGATGGTAAAATTAAAGTAAATTATAAATATTAAAGAATTAATATTTATAAAATTATCTCAGCCAGACATAAAAACTCGATAAAACCAAATAGGAAATAGAGCTTATAATATGAGCAAACAGTTAATAAAATATGTTAAAAAACACTGTTTTTAACATATTTTATTAACTGTTTATTAACATATTTTATTAACATATTTTATTAATTGTATATGTATATATATATTATTATTTTATTAACTGTTTAATAACATATTTTATTAACATATTTTATTAACTGTATATATATATATATATATATATATATATATATATATATATATATATATATATATATATGTGTGTGTGGTTCGACTCTAGCCTTTGCCTAAGTCGCTGTCCGACTCTCATTTGTGACTCTGGCTGTGATTGTCTGATTATCTAACTTCGAACCTTGTCTCAATATATTGAGAATCTCTTTTTATATATCGTCATAAGTGCGTTCAAACAATGTGACTTTTTCACGTTTCAAGTTACTCTTTCTCTTTGCAAAATGTACCTAACACTTTTCATGAACAAAATAAATCTGTAAATTAAATTTTATCATTTAACCTATTGTTACTTAACATTTTCAACTGTGTTATTGTCATTTTTTAATAACATATTTAATTTCCCGTTATTTCAAAATGAATGGACAATCGCACTATGTCGGATATAAATTATATTTAGCTATTTGCGAGACCAATGCCAAATCGTTCTGCATTCATAGCATTTATGTTTTAACACTTGTAAACTTGGTTCGACTCTAGCCTTTGCCTAATATCATTTTCAAACTTCTCTAGTCTTGCTTCTTCTTATTGCGGTCTGTCCCTCTTTATAATATTAACAGTATAGTTCAAAATTTCTGTGAACAGTCTATGGAAATCCATAGCCGAAAAATTGAGATATGGTCTCTTTTACGATAAAGCTATTAGTTCTGGTCTGTGTGTACAATTCTCCACTAATGGTTGTGAAATATTAAAACATACATTTTGCAACCTGGTGTTAGGAGTGTCCTACCATGTGAAGAATGGGTATAAAGGGTATATCCGACATGAGTAGTTCGGTAGACAGTATGAGTTTGGCAGATGGAGTTCTTTAGACAATATGAGTTTGGCAGATGGAGCCGAGTTATACTTGAATGAAGTTTTCCGTTTTTCACTCGATTTATGAAGTGATTTTGGAATTTTGTTTCTAAGCAACCAAGTGTATCATAAGTTTTGATAGCCCCCCCTATTTCAAATGTTTATTGCGTCATCCAATATGGCTAATATTTTATCGACATACTCCTCATGATTTACTACAACCACCATTGAATTTTATCTGGTTTAATTTTCGCAACTTTTTTATTTTGTCGTAGGGTTTTTATCACAGTGAAATGGTCTTTACGTCATTTAAACTCTAGATGGTATACTAGTTTGCTTTCAGAATTGTAAGCAAGGTAATTTAATATAGGTTTCAGATTTCTTACTTTAGTCTCAGACACAGGTAGAAGTTTCACTGCTGGAGAGTTATGAATTTACAATTCAGAAAATACTTTAAAATGTTTAACACTAGATAGTAGTATAGAAAATACCATAATCTAATAATAAAAGCTTCGCAGATGGCAGCTTCATAAGAGATTGAATACAGACGCTCTTGTCTATATTGTAGTTTATGGAACCTCCCAGTTTGTATACATATATATATATATATATATATATATATATATATATATTAAAGGTTACCATTTATTATTAAATTTAAGAACTAGTTTTTTTACTATTACGTTCTTCATTAATTGCAACATAAACTACTTTTTATCACAGCAAGAAATTCTGCTCACTATTTCTCTCCATATATTAACGTATTTTATTTTAAACATACACAGATTAATTCTAATTCCTCAAGAAATGTTGATGAATTCGATTCTTGATTTTATTCTATGGTGCTAATTTTTTTTTTATCTTAAATATACGGAGGAAATATATTTTCCTTTAAAAAAATGCTGGAATTATGTGTTTTCTTTGCGTTTAACTTTCAATCCAAAGGATCGAGTATAACTGTGTAATTAAACTTGTATTGTGCCGCTTGTACTTCAGCAGTTACTTAAACATTAAATTTTGATACTTTTAGTACGATCGTGAGCAATTTTGTAATTATCAGAAGCGGTAAAATATGATCAGCCTTTTTGTCCTTGATCAATTTCTTCATATAGTTGGGGACTGGTAGCCGAGAAACAACCCTCAAACACGTTAATCTGGTTTTTTTCTATAATGCGATTAATGTATCCGTTTCTATTCCTTAATGTTAACAGTAAAACGAAGTACCATTAACGAAAAGTAATTTGAAAACAATCATGATACTTGATTTTATTATCTAGTACTTAACCTACTATCGGACTCTTTTTATGGTAATATTTTAAAATTAGAAAAGATGAATCATTTTAATCGTTGTAGGGTACTTAGTAAGGTTCCGAAGGTTATCTTTAAATTTGTGGCTTCCATAATTTTTCCCCTTGCCTTTCACAGTCTCACTCAATATGACAAAGTACAACGACAGTATACTTTCTTCAAAATTATTAAAGAGTTATTGCTTGTCTGTATTATTCCAAATCGTTTGATATTTATATTTTTAAATGTTTGATCTAACCCGGACCACTTTTTTTTATTAACCCGACTTGAGCATAACCTTCTACAAATAACAATAAAGACGGACAGGCACATTTAGTTTAGTGATTTTAAAGGATCACTTTTTTAAAGGCTATTGGAATAACCCGATTTGAGCATAACCTTCTACAAATAAGAATATAGACGGACAGGCATATTTAGTTAAGTGATTTTAATTAATTTGCTTTTCCAGTAGCTTGCTTTAATGTTCCTGTACAAGTAGTTCATTTCCATGAACAGACATCTTGTGTAACCCTATTCTTACAGACTGTTTCCCTATCTATACCTTAGTATTTTGAAGAATGTCAATATGTATCTACTATTATTGTGACAGTCACATTTCGCCAAGTTTACTGCCTTTTATCGAATGGTTTCATTCATAATTAAATTATCAGTATTTACGATTCACTACGTATATGCCCTTCATTCCACTTCACTTACATCATTTCCATTTGTATGCACATATAAAAGGAATGAATTATCCTAAGTTCAAGCGGTTGATAAAGCATGCGAATAGGGTGACTGATATTAAGAACCATTACGAACGTATTTCAAAACCGGGTGTAATAAAATTAAGAGAAACTAGCTTCAGTTTAATGTGGTCTTAGAGCTGTAAAATATCAGAAACTTCATAACAAATGCTGCTAAAAAGTCGCGATAATTAATGCTAATTAAACGAAAGGTTGACGTACTTGAAATTTACCGTAAGTACAAGTAAAGTTTGCTTTAATATTAAAGGGCAACTGGTTCCTTAGTCTTTGGGTTCAGATTAACATGTACCATCTGCGCAGATTGTACATGCAATCTGTCCGGTGCTAAATCGCTGGTGAAGTCATATTTTTTTACATTTTTTACCTTACCCGAAGCACTTTTTTTTAAAGCCTATTGGATTAACGCGACTTTAAGCATTACCTTCTTCAAATAAGACGGACAGGCATATTCACAAACATAATTGGTTAAACAACCAATTTTGGGATAAATTCGACACACTGTTGTCACAACTTCCAACTCAAAGTCTTGACACTCTCTTGTCACAATTTCCAACTTCAAAACTTCACACTTTATTGCCAAAATTTCCAACTCCAAAAAATCCTCTTTATTCAAAACTTCCACCTCCACAACTCGACACACTTTCAAGTTGATTAAACACAACTACGTACGTAGCATGCTTCATTCCAACTTGTCTTCTTGTTCGCGTCACATCCGTTTTATTCATCTGTCTCATTTTATTTATCTGTCTAGTTTTATTAATCTGTCTCATTTTATTTATCTGTCTAGTTTTATTCATCTGTCTCATTTTATTTATCTGTCTAGTTTTATTCATCTGTCTCATTTTATTTATCTGTCTAGTTTTATTCATCTGTCACATTTGCATAGAAACGACGACACTCTGCGCCACTCATGTGAGCTTCAAGAATAACACAAAGTGCATGTTTCTATTTTAGAATTTCCTTCTTGTACATTTTTCCATTACACTAGAAAGCCTTTGATGCACGCATATATGTTATTTATCCTCAAATTGAATGTGATCTTCTTCATTGTCACCAAATTAAAAAAGGCATAATAGGGGAGGACATATACCACATAATGTGAGAGACAATCAATCAACATTTCCTGAGGATATCATTTTATCTCTTTGCCAGCTTCCATTATTATTGCTCGTATGTTAAGGCGAAAATCTAAGCGTATCAAACGATATCGTTTTTCCTTGAATATCACTGTCTAAAATGGCCACAATGATTAATGGACTCGTATTTGCAGGTATGTTTTTTTTTTCAAATCCAGCAATGCTATATATATATATATATATTTCTGACACCACTCCTTTAGTTTAGCGGCGCAAAAAGCTGCGTTTTCGGTGAAAGAATCTGCTTGTTGATTCATTTCTCTATAATCCATTGCAGGGCGAATTGTTTTTTTTTGTAGTGTACTCAAAAAGCGTAAGCTAAATTAAGACTTAGTGTTGTCCTTGACGTTCTTGTAAAATTGTTATTAACCAACCGTTATCAATACATGTCTAAAGCTCTTCTGTAGCCCGATTCTTGGTAGAAATTGCATACTCTGGAATGATATTGCACAATGGACCTCGCGCCTCACTCATGCCCGACTTCCACCTCGCAGTCCATATTCTTTCTTTGTTGTCAAAGGAAGCATAGAAGGTATTTTCCTCAATGGAAATAGCTGCACAGGCGTCCTTCCCTCTACCAAACCTTACACCTCCTTCCGCTCTGATCATGACTGCTTCCATTGCGTCAATTCTAATTAACAACTAAGTTTTTTTTTCTTTCATCACAGAATCTTAAACTTCAGCTGTGCCACCTTTCTCAGAACCGCCCGCTTGGGATAACACTCACTAATAATTTTCCTTCACGCTTAACAGCGGTTTGCGCTAACTATAGACCGCATTGTTCTCTGTTCGTAGATAAAACCTCCTCAGGCAACTTCCACTCTGACACGCTTTAGCAAGATTAGACTTCCCACAGTTATAGAACTACGGACATCGGTAAGTAACATAGAATTAATATTTTCTCCGTAAGGACCAAGTGTTGCATGACGAGTCCTGACTGCTGCTGCTGCAATGGGTTCCGGTTCCTTAAGTATATTTCGAGGGGCAATAATTCATCCGTTCTTTATTCGTCAATTCGTTCCGATGCTTACACTGTTTACATTCTCAGGTTAGCATACAAAAGAAGCGCTGCTGAATATTTTGTCATTGATCCCCAAAACGATATAGATCACCTCGGTAAATCGGCAAAGTACACATCAACCGTTTCCTTTGGATGAGTCGCTGGTTAGTAAACTGTTGCCATGCAACAAAATGATCCGTACCAAACACACTATGCAGGCTCTGCTTAACTTCATCCCAGTCTGGTTCATCACCGAGTTGTTTGTATAATGCATGAGCGCCTGGTCGTTTATTTGGCACAGTTTATAGATACGATCAGCCTTCTCAACCCATTCGAAGACAGGAGATCCAACCGTAGATGCATCAAACTCTGGTATTAAGAAAATTTTGCATCCGTACATTTTTTAAGTAAGCGTTTATTACAGCCAAAATAGCTTATAGTTAAACTATACATTTCTCGGGTAAATTCGGCACACTGCTCTAAAAAATTCCAACTGAAATACTTGACACTCTTGTGAAAACTTCAAACTCCACCAATCCATATCCTTTCAAGTGGATTTGCACTTGAATACATATGTATCACGCCTTCTTAAAACTCGTTACTCGGTTCTCCTACCGTTTGTTTGTATTCACCTGTTTCATTTCGCATAGAAACGTCGACAGTCTGCGTCGTTCACATAAGTCAACAACAAAAAAAACAACAACTGGGTATATCCATTTTAGCCTGTCTTTCCTTCCTTTTTTTGTTACACGGCTTCCTCTAAAAAGCCTATACACATGCTAGTCATGACAGTTCAGATTTTCCCTAAAAATAGAGGCAACCGTATTCCTAAAGAATATACCACATTTAATGAGGGATATATGTTGTACATATTGCATCTTAAGTCAATACAAATTATGAAAGCAAACACACAATAGATGTAATGGATTCTTCATTTTCCAGTATTCAATCTGGTCGTTTTGCGATAGAAAATGCTACTTCGAATATCATTTTGATTGAAAATACACATCACAAAACACGCATTCGGAAATATCGTATCGTACAAATATCCTTTTTATTGTATGTCCTGCTATAATTTACTGCATAACTGATCATGATTATTTCTATTTCGCGTATATAGGAAACAGAGTGTTCGCAGATATGACATGAAAATAAATGTTTTCTCTTGTGAATTATTTGTTCTCTTGACAAAATGCAGAAGTAAGGACAATTCTCCTTTTACACTAAAACACAATTGCACGAAATGAAAATAAAGTTATTTTCACGAACTCTTATCTCTTAAATAAACCCATTTCCTGCTTCCTTTCGAAGGATTTCAGGCGCATCTGTCATGTGTGGTTTGACATGTATCGGGTGGACATAGATTTAAGAAGATTTTCATCAATCAATACAAATTGTTACAGTTGTTAATTTGTTTTATATCGGCGATTATAGCTGTGTATTTCTCGTTTTCTAGTTATAAAGACAGAATGATAAAAGGTTTTATAACTCATTACATTTTTTTCTTGTTGAATTATCATTTTATTCTGAATCTTTATTACTTTTCTGACAAGGGTACAATTTGCTACAATTCGTTCTTAATAAAGAGATATAGAGATTCGCAATGCGGGTACTCTTTATGAGACAAAAATAGAATTTGCTCAGTTATGAATTATGTATTTCCGCCTAACGAAAGCAAGTACTGGTACTACGGTTCAATCCCGTCTCGAAGACGAAAAAGGCACGTTCTATACGGTTTCAGAATTGATAGGTTCTTACTTTTTAAATGGTAGTTTCAACTAACGGCATAGTCACCTCATTTTAAACTCACGTTTAACGTTTTTATTTTTCTCCCACATTTTTATTGATTTATTAATAATTAAATCTTAATGATAATAAAAATGTGTGAACACATCAAACTTGCTTGTTTGACTGTTATATTTTCATTTACATTGTTTTGTTCTTACTATTAAAAATAGATATGCAAATTCAGTTTCTTACTACGTGATTTTGCAAGTGTTCATTTTTAGTCGCGTGCAAGCGACTTTATGAGTCACCCCGACGGTCGGTCTGTCCGTAACACGTTTGTGCTTGGCCTTTTTGGTTAAGATCAAAGGTCTGTGGTTAATAGATGCTGTTCTAAGCTTTTCTTTGCCTTTTGGCCAAGATCAAATTGTAGTATCTGTTCCGGCAGATGCTGCACTTAAGATAATTTGTACCAGCCAATGGAGGGGAAACCCTCTATACTGGGACAATTATTATTTTTGGTAACCAGAGTGCCCCCTTTTTGCCTACTTTTAGGGGAGCTGGTTTTTATCTCACATTAAAAACGGCCTTGTGTCTAATTTGCTCAGTGGGGGAGCAAATAAATACCATCTGTTCCGGCAGATAGTGCAAGCAAAAGCCCATATATGGGGGGCAATCCCACATATAAGACCTTGGTCAATGTAGGGGCAACCGTTCATACCAATTGTCACTATCCAGCTCCCCTACTCCCCGGAAAGTTGGTCCCCATTTCCCCTTCACTCCTTACATTAAAAATCGACTTTGTGTCTAATTTGCTCGGTGGGTGAGCAAATAAATACTCTTTTCTTGGCCTTTTGGCCAAGATCAAAGTGAAGTATATGTTCTTACTACATGCTGCACTTATGTTTGTTACTTTGTGATATAAAGTGGGGGATTACTTTTCTGTATTAATTTGATGTAAAATAATCACCCACTTTAAAACCAGTCAGTTTCAAAGCCATTCAAGTCATTCTCCAGTTTTTCTTGAAGGATTCCACTTATATTTTAAGCATTCAACTCATTCTTAAAATCATTCAATTCATCCGTAAGTTAATTAAAGCCATTCTAAGTCATTTACTTATCATTTATGTAAATCATTTTAGCCCATTTTTCGCTCATTTTAGTTTATCTTTAAGAATTTCATGTCAATCCTACATTAACGCATTCATTCATTACACGAGAGCACGCGACTAATAGCTATCGGGTTTGTTCTTTAAACTACTGAGTTCTGTCTCTCTTGCTTTAGTTGCTGTGAATTTTGTTCAATAAAACCTTGTTTTACGTCTTCATTTACTTACAGAATTACAATTTATCGAAAAAAAATTATTTCCCTCATGGAGAAGATCATTCGTCTGGACAAATTTGACATATCCTCGGCAGACCTTCAGGCTAGGAAGTTTTGGAGATTGCGGTATCGTAACTTTAACTACTATTTATCAACTATTGCTTCGTTAAACCCTGATAAACTCGAAGTTCTTTATTTAAACACCGATCTCACCGTTGCTGACGTTATCGAGGGTTGTTCAGTATTTTAAAACGTCGTCGAATTACTGAAAGGTGTTTACGACCAGTCTCCAAGCGTAGTTCATGCTAGCCACCTGCTTTCCACGCGTCTGAAACAAGAAAACGAGTCTGTCGTCGAATATCTTCAGGTCTTGAATCGACTTGCCGTTGACTGTAACTTTAAAGACGTTACTGCTACTACTTAACGTGATGCGTTTATACGTGGTATCCGGTCCGTAGTAATATGTGCTAGACTGCTTGAAACTGATACGCTAACTCTCAAAAAGCTACTTAATGTGCTAGGGCTTTAGAACAAGCTAACTTTCGTGCTGGATCATACGTTTCAGCGATGGGAGCAGCCGCCGCTACTACTACTTCTATTAGAACTAACAATGTGTCTACTGATACTACCGACGATCCCACTATTATTAAAATTGCTGAATCTATTGGTTCTTGTATGGAGTGTGATTCTGTACCATTTTTTTCTGCCCTTCCTGCTCATGGCAAGTGTTACAACCGTGGAGTGAGGCGTAACTTTAAGGATGATCGCCGTCATTGTCCTGCCCGCGACAAAATACGTCGAAACTGTGGAAAACTCGGTCATTTTCCAAAGTCTGCCGTTCTACAATGCCGACTCCTCCACGTTCTACTTCTGCTATTATGGTACCCCGTAGTAAAGGCGGTGATGTGTGTCCTCCCATTACTAAAATTGTTGAATTAATAGGAAAAAAATTAACTGCCCTCATAGACACCGGCAGTTCTGATAATTTTATCAGTGCTCGTATTGTTAAAACAATGAAGCTGTCTACTTCAAAACGCAATTCCGTAATTTCCATGGCATCACCCGCCGTTTCCCTAAAACTATCGGAATATTGCACGGAGAACATTGTATCCTGTATGGATATTATACTCGGGGTGTCATTTTTAAAACTACATCAGGGTATCAATATTTCTTTTGGTGGACCTCAGGATATTCTTTAAATCTGCGCCCTAACGAAGATCAGCTGTGCCCCTGTAAAATTGTTTCGAAACTTAAGTCCTGATTGCAAACCTATTGCTACTACATCCGAAACTACTGTGCAGAGGATGCTCGATTCATTGAAAAGGAAATTCTACAACTGCTTGAGGATGATATAATGAAACAAGTTATTCACTATGGCGTGCTCAGATTATTGTGACTTCGTCGCCTAATAAAAAGAAACGATTAGTAGTTGATTTCTCCCAAACTATTAATCGTTTCACGTTACTTTATGCATACCCTTTGCATCGGATTGAGGATCTCGTGAGCCGAATAGTCCAGTATCGTATATTTAGTACAATTGACTTATCCAAAACGTACTACCAGATCGAAATTTGTCTCGAAGATTGACCCTACACGGCCTTTCAACCTGAAAATAATTGTACCAATTCGAACGAATACCCATGGGTGTCACTAATGGGGTTTCTGCTTTTCAACGGTTTATGCATTATTTCATTTCTGACAACAACTTATCTGGAACTTTTTCATATATAGATGATATTACTATTTGCAGTAAAACTCATGACGAGCATGATGTTAATTTGGAATGTTTTTAAAGCCTCGACATATAACCTCGAAATAAACCGAGAAAAATCAAAGTTTTCACTTCATTCCATCAATTGGCTAGGGTACCAAATTTGTACCGGGACTATGCAACTAAACTCTTGTTACATGATAAGTGCTGTCCCCTTTTCATGTAAGTATAAAAATAGAGAGATTACTTAAAATGAAAATAAAATGAGAGAAAGCAGAAATCGAACCTAGGAGATAAGTTTTAAAGAACAATAGGTTTAAATGGAATGTCCAGTAAATTGTTAATTTTGATGAAATAAATAATAAATAAACTATTCAATTGTTAGTAAGAATGTGGATAAAAAAACATGGGTTAAATAAATTAGATATGTAGGTTGAATTCCTTTGTGAAAATAACAAAGAAAAAATAGGTTATTGGAAAATCAGAATGTTCGGGAAATGTGCGACTCCCGCATGTTGGTGGCACGTGAGTTTGATCCCGTGGCCGGATGCATGGATTTCTCAATATAGGAAGTGAGAGTTAGTTAGTTGGAGAGTAAGTTAGTGAGAAACTCGGAGGGAGTTTCAGATCGATAGACGATAGTCTGGGTGCAGACATGGGTGTCAATCGTCGAGACGATCACTTTTCGAACTTAATATGTGAACCTTTGAATTCCTGAACGCAAAGCCACCAACCGGTTCAAGTGGAAGAATAAATGTTCAACGTGTTTTTATAACTCCGTCTCCTGTGTCCATCATTACATGAAAAAGGTATTGTCTATTTATGTGTACACACTATTTGAAATTCGTCATCTAAAAATATATGTGTTAGAATGTAAATGTGTCTATTTATGTTATACAAACACTCCCGTTCATACGAACTGTCAAAGCATAAATGCCAACCTGTCAATCCATCGGCATACATGAAAACCTCTCAATTATCGGCCTGTCTATCTAGATATGAAAACACTTTCTCAAAATGTATTTATATGAAGTCTCTCTCATTTATAAATTCTCACCCAGACTCTCTTTATATACACCTGTTAATGTTAACATCTCTCTCTATTTATATATATTTAACTAATGTGTTAATGTCTTACAATATGAACACTTACACATGAACTCTCTAAGACTGGCTCATCTCTCTTAATACAATTATTCTTACTTATAACATGAACAACAAAAGAACATTCATCATCTTAAGTATAATAAGCGACACTTTAAAATATAACACTCTGAGCGTTTGAAACTTCCTTTACAAATGCCTCCTAATTCCAATTCAGATTCGTTAAAGAGGTGTCTTGGAATGTCTTCGTGCTAGGCGAAATGGATACCTAGGTATTCATACAAAATTCGTCAGGTGGTCTAAAATAAACGATTTCCCATGCCCCCTAGAGTTATCAATTCCTTTGAAAAACTAAAGAAAGACGTTGTGGAATCGTCTGTAAAAAGTTATTGATGATGAATTACCATTTACTATTGAAACCGATGCCTCAGAAAAGCCTATCGGAGGCACTCTCAGACAGGCCAAGAGGCCTGTAGCGTTCCTTTCTCGATCGCTAAACGCATCTGAAATACGACTCCACATAGTCGAGAATGAGGCTTATGCCATAGTGCTTCTGCTTATGCCTTGCAGGAACTTAAGTTACTACACAATTCATTAATACATCTTGGAGTACAGCGCTTATGGCATTTTGTAAGGTCACGAAATATGCCATATTCAATCGATGAAGTCTGGCGTGTGACATCTTAATGTACAACTTGTGCCAAAATAAAACCTCAATTCTTCGATTCTATTAATAATACATTGATCCGTTCTACTTCTCTCTTTCAGCGCTCATCCATAGTCTACAAAGGACTTGTCCCGTTATCTTCGACGGAATATCCTTACATATTTACTGTCGTTGATGAATACAGTCGATTTCCTTTTGCTTTCCCTTGACGCGATTGTTCTTCGCAAACCGCAATCCAGTGCCTGACAAATATTTTCTCCCTATTCGCATTCCTCTTATTTATCCATTCCGATTGAGGAACTTCGTTTTTGTCGGAAGAATTCAAAATATTTTTGACGCGACTTGGAATTAGATCCAGCAACACTATTGTATACAACCCAAGAGGCAACAGTCAATACAAGCACCACAACGGCATTACATGGGACACTTTTTTATTAGATCTGGAATCTAGACGATTATCCCTTAACGCTTGGCAGGATGTTCTACAGGATGTTTTAAATGCTATTCGCTCCCTGCTGTGTACTACTACAAATGGAATTCTTCACGAACGCATGTTCAACTTTGAACGGCGCTCTTCTACTGGTACTGCTTTACCAGTTTGGCTCTGTGATCCTGGGGAGGTATTATTAAAACGGTTTGGTAAAAGGAGCAAATATCACCCGATTCTCGAGGTAGTGAAACTCTTCGAAGCTAACTCTACACATGCAAGAATACAGCATAATGATGGCCGAGAAGATCCAGTAGAGCTGAGACATCTAGCACTCTTTCCACGCTCTGATCGACCTCAAAATCCTGCTAAAAGTATTAAACCCGACATTGCAAATGCAGGCCCGACCCAGTTGACCGAAACAAGTCCTGTTAGTACTACACCTAATACAGAAAATGAATCTAGCTATAATGGTCAGAACCCTAAAAACCATCCTTCCAAGAGGACCACCGGTCCTTCGAATAGCGAACTACCTCAACACCGATAAAGCAGAATTCGGAGACCAGTCCAGCGACTGAATTTATAAAACAAACAAAAAAAACTATTTACAATCTATTTTACAAGTGGCGGAGATGGTTATATTTTCATTTAAATTGTTTTGATCTTACTATTAAAAAAAACAGATATGCAAGTTCAGTTTCTTGTCACGTGATTTTGCACGTGCTCCCTTTTCTTTAAAAGACTGAGTTCTTTTTTTTGCTTTAGTTGCTGTGAATTTTCTTCAATAAAGCATTTATTACTTCATTTCCTTACAACACTACAGTGACATTAAACGTTCATGAGAAATGTCATAAGTGAAATATATTTGGTATTTACAATTTTCTTTCATACATATTAAAATACAAATGAAATATATCCTTAATACTAAAAGAAACTGAAAGTCGAGAAATTTATTCCACAACTTAATTTTCTATTTGTAATGTAAATCATTTTTATAATTAAGTATAAAGGAAGTAGGAAAGAATTTTTGACTCATGAGTTTATTCCAAATATTTCATTGTTGACCTATTTTAAATAATAGTTATTTATTTGCTGATTATAAACATATAAGCCATGGTTGCAGGATAAAAAGGAATAGAAATAGATTGTAAATATAAAAAGTAGCAAAATAATCGCATGCTTTTCGTTGTGTTTATCTTTTCTACGCCTTTTTGTTTCATCTTCTCGTTCTGTCATCTTATACTTATCACTCTCTTCTTTTTTGATCTTATTAACGTTTCTCCTGTTTTTGTTGACATTTTAAAGTTAGTTATTCTTTGCTCAACAAGAAAAAAATTACTGCTATTTTGCTATCAGAAAATGGCTAGAAGGGATTTGAATAGATTAAATGCAGCATCTATTTCTTATTTTCCTGCTGGTTATATTTTTTAAATATATTCATTGCGAACACATCAACAAACCCACACATTTGTTTTGTATAGTCAGGATATATCAGCATTGCAAATGCGCTTGTTTGACATTAAAGCTAAAAGGAAGATAATAACAACGCATTCTTTAACTTCATTATATTCGGCATTATAAGCTCTTTAATAGTTTATGTTGAGAAACTTTAAGATTTATATTTTGCAATCAAATATTGATAAACACCATCATCAATTAAAAACTGAAAATGAAAGGATTTCCTCTAAAAACCTGAGTTCCCGCTTCCGATTCAAAATCATTTGTATGACTTAGTTACTGAAACAGGATGGAGTTTTAAAATATATTTGTATATTTTAAATATTTTGTTGTTGACTTTTGGAGAATTAGTGGTAATTTATCTGCTTAATATCGGCATAGAAGTAAAAGTCTATGCAATAAAAAATAATTGCAAGATCAAAAATATTATTTTGCTACATAAACTTACACACACATACAGCCACCTAGACACACGCACACACACACGCGCGCATATATATATATATATATATATATATATATATATATATATAGTAATTTATGAAATATATATGGCGATTAAGCTACACTGAATATTCGGCGTTTCATTCACTCTAAGATTCTTCAGGCTTATGCGCGAATTCTGTGGTTGTTTCTCGTTTTTATATGATCCTCTTTTGTTGAGGATTTTAGTTAGCCAATCAGCTTTCTAGTATCCACCGCGCCCCTTCCTATCAGCCTATGGGCATGCATTTTATCGAACAAAGGATCTGTTTCAGAACTAGGTTAGTGGTTTAAGGCAGACGTTTTCCTCCTTTATATATATATATATAAATATACATATGTGTAAATACATACATGCACACATATATACATATATATACATATATGTGTGATCGATTATGTATATTCATGTTTATTTGATTTATTTATTTGTTTATTTTCTATTGTTTTTGTTAGTTTTAAAGCTATTTTGTATCGCTATCCTAGAGTAAGTTTTATTTCGTGAACACAGCTGTTTGCTATTTCTCTTCTACAGTTTAATAGATTGTGAGGTTCTTTAAAGTACAGGATAGCAAATTTTTAACGAAGACATAACTTACATGGGTCGTCTAAATGTCTACAGATGGTAGCTTTTCTGATTATTTTCCATTCGACTACCGGGGAATGTCCGCTTTCTTTGAGTTCCCAGTATTTATTCGTTAGTGTTGTTTTTATACGGTGTTTTTTTATTTTTGAATGTACTTTTGTGGTCATAGTATCGAGTTTTGAAATCTAAAGAAGTCATGCCTACGTAATATTTCTTGTTATTCGGATTTTCTTTCGCAAATATTTTTGCTTGAAAAACTACGCTTTTTGTTAGACATTTATGTTGAACTGGGCAAAGTGTGCGGTGTCTACAGTTGCATTTATCTTGTTCGTTATTAGTATTTTTATTTATGTTATGGTTGTTCTTGTACGGGGTTGGTTTGTTATTATTATTATTATTATTATTATTATTATTATTATTATCATCATTATTAATGTTATTATTCAGTGTAGCTTAATCGCCATATATATTTTATAAATTACTAACTAGCTCTACCTACGTATTGAGCACTTTTGAAGTAAATACTTAAAGTTTACGCATAAATCTATTCTTTCGTATATTAATTTATGTGAGTAAATGAAGTAGTTATATATATATATATATATATATATATATATATATCGTTAGCATGATTTATCGAGTGTAAACCATGAAAAGTATTTAATAAATACGTAAAAAAGGTTAATGTAGCTGTTCCTCAAATTTAAAATGCCGACAATAAAAAAACGCGATATTATATTTTGCACAAGTATTTCGGCTTTATAAATGACTTTCTAAAATTTATTTCTTCTCTTTCTAAAGGAAATATTTATTTGGTTACTTAAAAATCTACGATACATATGACTGATTGGTTCTACGTTAAAAAATTGATTTTTTTTTATATTAAAAGAAATAAAATTAAGATTTGGTATTTAGAATATAAGTGTACTGTAATATATAAACTCGTGAGCAAAAAAACTGGGCCAAACAAATTTTATATATTTTATTGCATTAAAAGCTACATTGACCAAAAAAGAATTGAACCAGGAAACTTAAACGAGACTAATAACACAGAACAAGATATTTACTTTTAAAAAAATGCTTAGTATGGAATCGCATTCTCTGTTGATTTCTTTAAAAGATCTATCATTTAGACATGCTCTCAACCAAAGTGAAAACCTGTGAAGAGAAGATACTAGGTGCAGTTTCCTACAGTTTGTAAGTGTTCTCAAAAGTTTTTCTGGCCAATGCAAGAGGTATTATGGACCAAATATTCTCGATTAGGGTTAAATCGGACTTTGACTTGGCCAAAACATCACATCAATTGAATTATCAGAAAACTTTTTTGTGTGACTTAAGCATTGTGTGCTGGGACATTATCACATTGAAAAATAATGTTCTGTGATATTCACAGCTTCTGGATACTTGGTAACAGTCCTGTTTCTAATATTCGAATGTATTCCCTTGCATTGATTGACTTCTCACATAACTTGGCGAAATTCTTTCTCCAGTTCTTCGATTCAACCGTTCGGGGGCATCGAGAGCATCGCTAATAAGACAAAATGTTGATTCATCAACTAAAAAATATTCCTGAACCGGTCTGCATCTTTCTTGCCATAACACGAGAAAAATCTCTTTCTATCGTTGATGTACTTCTTAGATAAAAATGGCTTCTTTGCACACCTTTTAGAGGAAAATCCCTTTCTTCTTTTCGTCTAGATATTGTATATCTAAAAAGAGAATTTTCAGCCCCTGTTTGGAATTCTTTGCTATGGGCAACATAAGTTTTTAGTCGATTCTTGAAAACAGTAAATTTAAGCCTGTGGTCGTCCTTCAAAGTCGATGCTCAAGGGCGACCAGATCCAGATTTCCCTCTTCACAGCAGTTCGACTTCGAACAGTTGACCAATTCGCTTCACAGCAAGAAGAGATATTTTCACATTTTCTCTTAAGATATCAAAAATCTGCTTGTAAGTCATTTTGGACTGTCTAAACCTCTCTCTATATATAATGTTGTCAAAACGTTTGGCTATTATCGATGAGAAAATGCAAATGTATAGCTGAAGATAGCTTGATATGGGTATCTAAATCGGTCCTAACTATTGGATTTGAAAACGATGGTACCAATGACTCGTCTCATCTAAAAACTTTCTGTAAACAAATATATATATATATATATATATATATATATATATATATATATATATATATATATATATATATATATATATATATATAGCTTAGTATAAGCGACGCTCTTTGTGTAAACAAATCGAATGGAGACATTTAAACGATGTCAAAACATCGTTAATTCACTAACCGAACAGCAGCCGCCGTATTGCGTAATGGTTAGAATCGTTGACTGTCATTTACCCGGTCGGGTTTCAATTTTGGCTTGAGGTAGTTGCCTGTCTATCTGCACTGATGAGCTGCGAAACGGTACTGTATGTGGATGACTATATATATATATATATATATATATATATATATATATATATATATATATATATAAGAAGAAGAAGAACTGGTTTGCGAAGTGGAGTTATACAAACGGTTTTTATTGTTCGGCAGAATACCCCAAAGATGGCTGCTCTTTAATCCGCGGAGTTTCAAAGAATGCTATTTCTTCTTATCAGACGAAATAATTATCAGCGAAATATCTTTATGTATTTGCTGGTAGCTGCATAGGGTGAAACTTAAAGTTTTATGATTTGTATTCACAAAACCTAAAAACATAAGGTGTAAATATGTGGAAAGTTTATTAAGAGTTTTTTTGTCACAAAAAGGTGCAAATACATAAAGATATTTCGCTAATCATTTCTTCTGATGTGAAGAAATAGCATTCTTTGAAACTCCGCGGATTAAGGAGCACCCATCTTTGGATTTTCCACTGAATAATAAAAACCGTTTATGTAAGTACACTTTGCAAACCCATTCTTATTATTATTTATCCTAAGCTCTACCACCCTCAGTGATTGTATTGAGATTTTCCAAGAACGTGGTCATGAAACCTAGTTCTTAAATTCAACAGTAAATATGTAATATACAAACTGTTTGAGTGTACCATCAACTCCAATATTGGCAAGAACGGCTTAAATCTAACCTCTCATGATTTATCCCCCTCTGAACTATTAATACTTGATTATAGTTTTGAATTTTGTATACAATTACCTGGTGTTAAACGGAAAGAGACAGTGTCCGAATTTGAAATCCTCAATACCCAAGCAGAGACATATTCACCAGTCTCTGAAATTCAAGTAAGGCATTTAAAAGCAAGATTACACGACCGTACTCGTAGCTATACAAGTACACCGATATCCCATTATCAGTTATAATGGCGCAAAGAGCATTATGAATGCATTAAAACTCTAAGGAAAAATTAATCGTTCGTCATTACTAAGCGGGATAAAGATTCAGGGATTTTAATAATAAATTATCATTATTATGTCGACAAAATGTCTACCATATTGAACGAAACGAAGACTTTGTTTAAATAGGGCCTATCGCAACTCCTGATTGTACAACCTGTTTAGAAACCAAGTTCTAAAAGGAATTAGTTAAGTGGGTTAAATGGTGTACTTTCATCGAGCATATCTAATGAGATTTGACCTTCAGGATCTATCCATCATAGATTATATGGTTTACCGAAAACTCACAAAGAAGGTATTCGTTTTAGGCCTATTTTACAACCTGCATTAAAATATTACAGTTGATACTGTTTTAAGGAGTCATTTCATTTTGCTGATTTATTGAAAGTTCCAAGGTTGTTAATAAATTTGTGTTCTTATGAAATTAGCAACTTGTTTACTTGCGTTCCGATTTTAGAGACTATAGATATTTGTACATATTTTTTTAATCGTTGTCGGATATCGCATCCTCCAATTTCTGACAGTATATTTGTTGAGCTGATGAAATTTGCTCCTACATTTGTTGAATTCATTTCCAACGATGTAATGCATCAGAAAATAGAAGTTGAGTCGATTGTCTAAGTTTGGGACCCGATAATGGCGAATATTTTTGTGAGTTTCCATGAAGAGAAGTTGCTCTCTAAACCCATGAAACCCTTGATCTATTTTCGTTATGTGGGCGACACTTTTTGCATCTTCCATAATCAAATAGAGGCAAACCATTTCTCTCCTTACTTAATAAGATGCATCGGGCGTTACAATATATTGATGAAGGAGAGTCCAACTCGTCCATTGCTTTCCTTGATGCACTAGTAACAAAAACACTATCAAATTACGTTACATCAATATACCGTAAACTACATACACGGGACTGTATACACGCTGTGATTCATCTTGCCCCCGAAAACGTAAGATAAATTTAATTTGGACCCTGCCACATCATGCCCTCATGATCAACTCCAAATCAAAATTCGATGAGGAATTTAAAATAACTACTAATACCCTATCTAAAAATGGGCACCCTCTGGATGTGGTTAGGTCAGTTATGCAAAGGAAAATAGCGGATTCCTCTTTAAATAAAATCCAAACGGTTAATAATTGTGCAGTATATCTCTGTTTACCATGGCTGGGGACAGTAAGTGTGACATTCGCAAAGAAAATCAGCTAAACTGTGCAAAATTTGTATTTTGCTTATAATATGTGTGTTGTTTTCTCTACGAGAACGTTAATGCCATCCTCTCGAAAAGATGCTCTACCCCCCATCATATTAATAATGTAATTTACAAGTTTGAATGTAGTTGCATTGCACAATATGTGGGTCGAGCAAGATTAAGATTAAAAGAAGAGTTCAACAACACGTACCTACAAAAATCACAAATGGGGCATACCAAACAACAAACGTACTTGGCAAAACATAGGGTCTTTTAGTTAAAGAGCACTCCGCTATTTTCGTTTGCATAACTGACCTTATCACACCCAGATGGTACCAATTTCTAGATAGGGTATCAGTAATTATTTTAAATTCCTCATCTTATTAAAAAAAACGTTATGTGCAGCGAAGTTTAGCACGAATTCTTTTTCAATCCTGACTCGTGCTCACTCATTATTTCATTTATAGATCTTGGAGACTGTTTACGTTCGATTAAGAAGGCCTTCACTCTGTAAACAGAAGGAATGCCTCTTGGATTTGAGCGTGATTAGTCTCTAGGATCTTCGAGTAATGTTATGTTCCTTTATTTTAATCGTTGTCCCGTTTTCCCTTCGTACATAACGCAACGGATTTGGTGAAGTCAAAATGGTGACGTCGAAACGTACGAAACCCCATGCTTTACCATCTTTCTATTGGACATTGCAGATTTATGTTTTATACATGTGATTAGCGATCTAAAACATGCTTAAATATGATATTTTTATTTGCCCAGATTACATATATGATATTATAAAGTCGTGACTTCAAAGTACAAAAAATGATTTTGGATGCCATCAGCATAAATCGAACCCGAAAGCAAAACTATAAAAAAAAAAGCTGTGCACATTATCACTGCACCAACGTGACACGTATAGGAATAGATCTTGAATAAATTAAGATAGATGTAAAAAATGAATAACCATCGTTTTAAATTGTTACCCCTTTGTGACGCCTTAAAAATATTTCACCCAGCTAAAGATCTATAAAGGAAGGTCTATAAAAAATCCAATTATTTTAATCCCTAGCACCGATCTGCAACTTTAAGTTTCGGTAGAGATAAAGTTTGAAAATTTGGAGACAGATAGACCCATAGTGATTTTTATAGATTAAAATAGCGGAAAGGGGAACCTTGGTTTGCGCGATTGTGAAATATGCTTTAATATGATATGATTCGTCCAGTGTTCGAATATATTATTATTATTATAGACTTCTGATTTTAAAAATTAAAAAAAAATGTATTTGGGTGCTATCAAAACTGAAAGCAAAACCGTGACATTAAAAGTGTGTACAAACCTGTCACGCATATGATTTGATCAAAAATAAACTGAATTAACAAAATGTATAACGATCTTTCAATTTTCATCCATTTTTGACGCTTTAAAAACTATATAAACCGGTTAAAGACCCATAAACGAACGTTCCGTAAAAAGAAGATCCTATCATTTAAGGCTCCTAGTTCCGTTCTTCGACTTATAGTTTCGGGGAGACAGAGTTTAAAAATATGGAGACAGACAGATATATAGCTTTTTTATATATTAGACTATCGGCGGGGGCGGCTTTGCCTGCTTGTAAAATACGCTTCAGTCGATTAAATATATTTTAATTCGTCCAGATTTGGTATATATTGTTATAGAGTCCTGATATCAAAAGTAAAAAGCACTTAGGTGTCATAAGCTAGAATCGAAGCCGAAGGCAAAACTATAGAATTAAAAGCTGATGACGTTAAATCTGTACCAACGTGACACGCATGCAGACTGATTAAATTTTGATAATTAAAAATAAATTGATGAATGTATAAAATCTAAAACGATTTTTGTTTTCAATTCTGAACCACTTTTGATCCCGTACAAACAATTTTAATGCATAAGAGAACGGTCCAGAAAAAATACAATTCATTTGAGGCCCCTAGCGTCGCTCTTCGACTTTTAGTTTTGGACAAGATAGAGTTAGAAAATATGGAGACAGACTGACGGGCAAACACATTTATTTTTTTGAGAGACACTATTGGAAAAGATGACCCATTTTTAAAGTAATCAAAACGTTACAGGTCTCTTCCTTTAAGAGGCTTTCTTCTTTTTTCTAACGGTGTTAGAGGGTGTTCTTTAGTAGTAATTTGAAAATATGTCAACGCTGTTGTGTTATCTTCATCCCACATTCCGATGGATTTCTGAACATCCTTGCATGGTGTAGATTGTCCACATACACATTGACAAAAAATATGTGAACTCTCAGATCATGATGCAGACACGTAGATTTCAACAAAATGATTTCAATCTTTCTTTTTTTACACAGTGATCACCACTTATCAAGGCCCGGAAGCCACTCAGGGATAAGGGTTATCTGGCTGCGATCGTAATACTTCTGTAAGTAAATTATTTCATAGTTTGCCTTACCTAAAAGCAAAAGGTGCCCATCACCTATTTTTTACAGTAATTTTGTTGAATAAAGGACCCCTGTAATTTTTGGAATAACCTCGTGTGTAGATTTAGAGGATTCTAATAGATAATAGAAAAATGAAAATCATATAAGTGATGAAAACTTTCCATGCATTTACCATAGGGATTAAGATATAACAGTTTTCGAAAATATCATTAATTCAACGGTTGATTTACTATTTCATTATTTTTTAAACCATAGAAATCGTATAGCAATGCCGACGAAAATTTACATACATCAGAATAAAATTTTTTCTTAATTTCCCTTCAGACTTTTTGATCTTCTTACAAAATCTACTAACATTCCTCGATCAATATTGATAAATTTCCTTTTTTGGTCAATACACACAAGGTTTTATTACATCAACGTCTATAAACTTGGCAAAACAGTATGTATATTTTTATAAGTTTATTCGATCTTGCATAGCAGGCCAAGAGTTACATAAAATATACATTAATATTAATACATGCACATACCAACATATATTTATACATGTATATATATACACATATCTACATACACATATATACATATGTATACATATATATAGTGAAAAAATGGCAAAATAACATATTCCAACGTGCATGATGTTGATTATCTTATAATTTAGTCCTTTAATTCAATTGGCATTTATAAATCTTGACAGTATCTGTTTCGTAGCGCAAAATCAATCAACTTATTATTATATCATCCCGGCTGTGCTATTAAAAAAATGCTCTGCCGAGGTTGCTCCAGTTCTGTCCAAACTTTACAATAAATGCCTTAACTAATCTTGTTTTCCCGACTGCTGAAAAACCGCCTCTGTGGTACCAGTCTTCAAGAATTCTGGTGAAAGAACTGACCCACTAAATTATCGCCCAATTAGCTTCCTCCCGCTTTTCGCCAAAATATTTGAGTCCTTAGTTAATCAAGCCCTAGTCCAGCATCTAACAGCTGCTAAACTCCTGACTGACAAACAATATGGATTCAGGCAAGCCCGTTCAACAGCAGATATCTTAACTGTATTTTCTGAACGTATATACCGTTCATTGGATAAAACAGGGGAGGGTAGAGCGGTGGCCCTTGATATATCTAAGGCTTTTGACAGGGTATGGCACGATGGTCTTCTAAGGAAAATTAGATCATATGGAATCACTGGAAGAATTCATAATGTAATTAAATCCTTCTTAAGTAATAGTAAAATCAAAGTTGTCCTCGACGGACATACATCCAAACAATATGACATAAATGCGGGAGTATCTCAGGGGTCTATGCTTGGACCTCTATTATTCCTGATATTCATAAACGACCTCCCTGATAATATTGTTTCGGAGATGGGTATATTTGCCGATGACACCACTCTCTATAACAGATATGAGGGGAAAACAAATGAACACATATCCAAGGAAATGGCAGAAACACTAGAGGACGACCTCCAATCCGTAGTGGAATGGGGACAAAAATGGTTGGTCACATTCAATGCTGCTAAGACTAAGCTTGTTTCCTTCAATAACTACAAGAAACCTTCTCTACCACCAATAGCAATGGCCAAGAACACATTGCCTGAAAGTACTTCTTTTAAACTCCTCGGCCTAACGTTTACAGGGAATATGAACTGGAATAGATACATTGAGAGCATTGCCAAGGCTGCTGCAAGGAAGGTTGGCTCCCTCTACCGTGCTAGAAAACTACTTACGCCTGCCAGTATCCTATACCTCTATAAGGCAACCATTCGCCCATGTATGGAGTACTGTTGTCACATCTGGGCTGGTGCATCTGCTGCTTGTCTCTCGCTCCTGGACAGGGTTCAAAAAAGAGTCGCCGACCTGATAGGTCCTGAACTGTCATCTAGGCTTCAACCTCTGTCCCATCGACGAGATGTTGCATCCCTCTGCCTGTTCTACAAATACTTTAACGGTGAATGCTCTGACGAACTGCAAACACTTGTACCTCCCCGACGTAACTACCCCCGACAAACCCGACAAGCTACTAAGTCTCATCCCTTTACAGTAGAGATCCCTAGGCGCAAGAAAGCCTTTTACTCCAATAGTTTCTTCCCCAGAACTGCGGGTCTTTGGAATTCCCGTCCGGGATTCTGCTTTCCCAACTGCAATGATATGCAGAAGTCCAAGTGCAATGTTAACAAACGTCTTTCTACTCTTCTCCCTTCATAATGACCCCGCTAATTAATTCCCTAATAGTAGCCCCCTGTTTCAAAGTGGCACTGTGCCTTGTTTGGGGTGAAAATTGAATTAAAAAAAATATCAACGTGTGAATCTTTTATGCCCTTAACTAATCAGAAAAAATAGCAACAATCCATCCATCGAATTAACATGATTAAAATCCGAACCTCATAATATGTTTCCATTACGCCATTTTGAATTTTAATATATATATATATATATATATATATATATATATATATATATATATAATTATAATAACACTGCGGAGAAAGTGATACGCACTACCACTAATACAGAAATGTATTGAACTGGCTGAAAAAATTCCAATAGACCAACTAAGAACCCCAAAAGAACACAACAAAGAACAAATTCTAGCATACGTCTCTACACACAACACAAACAACCCAGAACTATTCACACAGATAACAAAAAACCTTATCCTCCTCAATCAGAACGACAAACTAAACAACATACTTAAAACAACAAAAATAATAAAAAGCAAACGTCAACCCAAAAACTTAAAACACATCCTAACTTCCTCAAAACTCGTCCCACATACTACAAAATGAGTTACAAAATGCAACAAACCGCGATGTGGAGTATGTGACATAATAATAGAAGGTAACACATACACATTTAAAAACCCAGCACAAACATTCAAAATAAAAAAGGATCTAAATTGCCCCTCCAGAAATGTAGTATATGCACTAAGATGCACAACATGCAACAAATCCTACATAGGCGCTACCAAAAATTTCAGCAATAGAGTGGCCTTACATAAGAGCAACATCAAAATCGCAGATAACAGACACCTCTATGTTTCAAAACACGTACACACATGCAGTGAAAACAGCTTCAAAATAATGCCAATCTTCCAAACAGACAATTATTTTATTTACTTACACAGTAAAAAAAACTTCATCACCAAAGTCACTCCTGAACTGAACAGAACCTAATACCATCACACAAAAACATGAAATGCAAGGTGCATTCGCATGCACACCCATACACATACACATATACACACCCACACATAAATCAGAACCAACACATTAAAACACACACACGTGCGCGCATACAGCCACACACAGACATAACACCCCTATCTCTAATACAACACACTGAACAATACCAACCCTACTTAACCTCGAAACCAACAACACTAGGAGACACCTAGAACCATAGTATAATATCTGTTCCAACACCTCGCTCCCTCCTCAGTCAGGGGAGAAGAACCCCCTCATGACTGAAACGACTATATTCCCTTCTATCATCCCCCTCCTATACCTACACCCCCTCCAATGCCCCCTCCTCTGGGGAACAAAATCTTCCCCACACAAGGAACCTATTCTGGGTCTGGCCATACCCATATGGGGAGACAAATAAATAGAAACATTAAAAAATCCCCTATTCTAAATACACCCCTCTTTCTAAACAAACATAATATAAGACTAAAACGAAAAATCACAATACTAAAATCCAAGAATCCAAAAAATAAATATCAAAATAGAATGAAAGCACCCCTACCCTTACTTACGAGGAGCCAGTCCCCCCTCCCCACACATACCATATGTAACGACCTCGGACCACAGCCGCCTTCCTAAGGAAGCAAATAACACCAAAATACTATAAAACAATATACACATTCCCAAACCAATAAAAGCAAACACACACACGCACACACACGCGCGCACGCACACACATAAACACACACGCACGCACGCACACACACACGCACACCCTACCCCACCCTAAAGGAAAAGAAAAACACATTAGCAGAAAGAGATAGCGACTGACTACAGCGAGGTCAAAATCTCCCTGGACAAACAAAATAAAAAAGCAATAAAAATTTACCATACCAATGTATAATAAACACTCACAAGCCTCCACCCCTTGGAAACACTTCAAACTAACTACGAAAATCGCCATTTTTACACATTTAAAAATTATTCCTGACGAGGACGCATCACAGACCGTCTGAAACGCGCGTAAACGATTTCAATGACTTAAAACATTATTACAATGATCCAAATGTAATTCTCAATGAAAAACCAAGACACGGAATAATAAAATAATGTTAAAAAATACACATTGTTGGGGACTACTCCCTTATTTAAATATATAATTATATATGTATATATATAAGTATATATATATATATAATTATATATATATATATATATACTAGCTTATGGTGGCCTTACTTTTCCCCGTAATGATAAAGCCCAAGCCCTAGAATTACAGATGGAGATAATACTACATCATATTTATGTTAGCAATAATTAAGCATTGTAATACTACTACTATTCCTTCGTACAGTAAGAACATTATCGATAATAGTAAAAATAAAAGGAATAATGTTTTAAATAATAATAATAATAATAATAATAATAATAATAATAATACTGTGAAAAATGTAATACACATAATAATTATAATACTGATTTCAAACTTGATATTATATTACTAGTACCATCGCGATAAATGTAATTATAACGCAATAAACAAAAAGAATTTAATAATATTAAGTTTATATAAAGACATCAAACAACAATGCTATAACTAATACTAATAATACTAGGATTAGTAATTAATACTAAATGTATTATACAAAATTAATCACTATATTATAATATAATTATATAATTATGATAATGTAATATTATTAATTAGCACTAATAGTAAAAGGACCATTATTAGAAATAATCAAACTAATAACAATAAAAATATTAAATATGAAGAATGTAGAAAATGAAGTAGCAATACATTCCATAATAAACTCGCCACCACTACTACAACAAAGAACAATAAAATACCAATAACATAAATGATATTACTACTACTACTACTACTACTACTACTACTACTAATAATAATAATAATAATAATAATAATAATAATAATAATAATAAAAATAAAAATAATAATAATACTAATAATAATGCATAGTTAATCAGTATATTATTATATATAACTAAAATAAAAATGCAAGGTTGTATCTACTATAATGGATATATAGATAGGAGCCAGCAAGACCTCCCTTTTCCCCCTTCCAAGTCAAGCCAGAGAGACCTCCTCTTCCCCCCCCTTCCAGGTCAAGCAGCAGACCTCCCCTTTCTAAGTTGAACAGCGAACAATCGAACGACACAACCCCTCCCTCTCTCACTGATCAACTATAAGCAGCAGTCAAACACCCACGCAAACATAAGTAACCATGACAACCGACATCAGGGATCGTGACGTTAAGCGCGGAAAGAAAATGCGCGAAAAAGTTTAGTTTCAAGCTGACAACCGTTGTGAAACGACGGCAATATTTTCTGCTCCCACAAAAGCAGGAATATCCACCCGCGTGGACGACGCATGATGACCGACAAATGATCAGCTCAACTCAACTTGGCGGACGGCCATGAGACCAAAAAAGGGCATTTACTCCAATATGGAATCACCTTGGTCAACACAATCTAACGAAAGCCATTCTACCCGAGAACTTTGTCAGGACAAACCGAATATCGAAGATGACGAAGAAAGAAAAAAGATGTGATAAAGAAAAACTAAGGACATTATCACGTCATCGAAATGCGCGCGTCGGAGGAGAAATTCCTACCCCCCAAAAAGCTAGGTATCGTTCGATATCCATACTCTCATATTTCACCCCCTCCTCAGCTCACTCAGTGACAGTCGAGTTCTTTCCGTGAAATAAATTCTTTCCTCACCAAGCATAAAGGTGAAAGAATTGGAAAAGGAAAGAAAGATAACGAGAGAATGAACATTGTTAACTAACTTTCACTTGGGTTTTTCTAATGTTTGTTTCAACTGTGGCATTATGCGTTATCAAAAGAAAAGAGAAATCATAACTCCATCCCAACCTGATATTGTCTGCGATCTGACTTTCATTTTGATTATCCTAATATTTTATTTGATCTGTGTCTTTATGTTTTGCCAAAGTCTGTGACCCGACTTTCATTTTGAATATTCTAATATTTTGTTTTAACTGTGACTCTGTGTTTTATCAAAAAAGAAAAGAAAGAAAAGGAGAGAAAAGGAAGAGAGAAAATAATATATCTCCACCAATGCCCCCCCCCCATCTTGATATGATGTTGTCTATGACTGGACTCTCATTATGACTGTTTTATTATTTTTATTTCCTTCATTTTGTTTTTTTTGGTTTGAATAATAAATTTATGTATATGTTAACGTTATTCATTTGGTGTCCGACCTTTTTCATTCCCTGCCATCTTTATTATTAAACGTGAATATTATCAGGTAGTCCATGACGATTCCGCTGATTCGAAACTTGGGAAATGCCATGCGGTTGTGATATTATTACGGCCTGCAAAATTCCACACTTTTTCTTTTTCTTACGACGTGTATTTTGGTATAGAATTTATTGCGAAATTCCTAACCCCTAGGCCATACCTGGAACATGTCACATGGGGGCTAGCCGGTGAATGAGTACTTACCAAGAACATAGGGGACCACTGTAAGGTTAGTTACACAAGGAATAAGTGTAACCCACGACCCTTGCTTGAATAATTATCCTCAATATACACAAAAAAAGGCAGGATAGCGGACATCGATGAATTCATAGAAAACCTATCCCCAGATAAGTTACATATGTTTAAGAAGGATGAGCTGATTATAATAGGGAACAAGCTAGACCTAGCGGTTAGTGGGGCTATAAGGAAAAACCACTTGATAAGAGTGATAGCTGAACACATGGTGGATAACGACATCTTCGAAGAAGAAACGTTGGAAGAATTACCAGCTGAGAAGATGACCATGACACCTGACGAAGTCGAGTTAGAGAAAACAAGGATAATGGCGAAGATGGAGATATAAAAAGCTTTAATCGAGCAGGAGCTGAGAATGAGCGAACTAAATATAGCTCATCAGCCACGAGAAGATAGAAATAAGTTCGACATGACAAAACAGGTGCGCCAATCCCAAATTTTGCAGAGAAAGAAGTCGATGATTACTTCGCACATTTTGAGAGAACCGCCCTAAACATGAACTGACCGAGAGAATGCTGGGCAATGCTTTTACAGACAGCGTTCAGCGGTAAGGCCCAAAAGACATATGCAACACTTCCAGGAAACTGCGCCGACTATGAAATAGTAAAGGCGGCCTATTAAAAGGATATGAGCTGTTCTCACAAGTTTATCAACAGAAGTTTAGAAACTTAAGAAAAAGCGAGGGACAAACATATGTAGAATTCACTAAGCTAAAGGAGAATTATCTCGATTGGTGGTGCAATGCCAAAAACATAGAGGGTTACTTTGACAGACTGAAACAACTCATATTAATTGAGGAATTTCAGAACTGCATACCCGAGGACATAGGATGTACCTAGCCGACAAAAAGGCTGAAACAGCGCTCGATATAGCCATGTCAGCTGATGATTATCTATTAATTCACAAGAAGAACCGCGTGAAACCCCAGGGACTTACGCATTTACAGACCAGGGAGCGTTGTACGAGTAACGACAATCCACGGAACTGCGTTAGGAACCCTCCCTACCCAACCAACCGACCGGTACTAGGACGAGAAGCGAGACCCATAAGATGCTTTAAATGTGGAAAGCCGGGTCATGTAGCTATAAAATGCCTGGTAAAGCGATTCAATGAAATGAATCAAAACATTCCAAGCAAACCACAAGGGGCGATATCCCAGGGAGTAGATAAAACATATAAACCCTTCATGTCTAGAGGACACATAACCAGGGATAGCGAGAGTAGAAGGGAACCCATCGATATCCTCAGGGGCACGGGTGCATCGCAATCCTTAGTGTAGAGAACACAGATGCCCAAGGGAGCAACGAGAGCGATAGGTAGATCAATCACATTAAAGGGCATAGGAAATAAAACATCGTTATTTAAGGTCGACATAATATCAGACTGGTATTCGGGAGAAGCTACAGTAGGGGTAATTGACAAATTGCCAATGACTGATGTAGCCATGATATTGGGAAATGATATCTCTAAACACCAAAATGATACACCCATAGGTATAACAACGAGAAGAGGAGTAGAGGGGAAGGGAAACAAAGACGACAAGCCGTCGGTAGGAGAACACCCGAAACATGGTTTAGCACCCAAACCTGAGCTATCCATGCCACGGCAGAGCAATAGAATGATAGCGATCTCAAACCCCTATTCGATCGAGTTGGAGTAGAGTACTCTCATAACTCGAAAAGCCGTTGCTTCCTCAACAACGGTGTGTTAATGGGGAAGTGGAAATCTCCCAGGACAACGGAAGGGACGAAAGAGACTGTGAGAGAACAGTTAATGGTGCCTAACATATATCGGAAGGATATTATGAAAGTGACACATTAGCAGGTCACCTAGGAATTAACAAGACCTTAGAGAAGCTGACGTTATTCATTTGGTGTCCGACCTTTTTCATTCCTTGTCATCTTTATTATTAAACGTGAATGTCATCGGGTAGTCCATGACGATTCCACTGATTCGAAACTTGGGAAATGCCATGCGGTTGTGATATTATTACGGCCGGCAATATTCCACACTTTTTCTTTTTCTGACGATGTGTGTTTTGGTATAGAATTTCTTGCGAAATTCCTAACCCCTAGGCTAGACCCGGAACACGTCATACTACCAAGAGGATTGTCTATCACAACAACTGTTCATCCTATTATTTATACCCATTTTAAAACATACACAGAAAATGCTAAGTCAAATACAAGATCACTAATACAAATTACAAAATAACTATCTAATGTATATGGACGTGTTGCAACATTTTGCAAGAATGAAGACCGTACTAGAGATGTTAATTAATACAACCAGAATCTTCTGCCGTGATAATTGAAGGGAATTTGGAATAGAAAGTTGTGAACTGTTTATTGAAAGAAAAGCGAAAAACGGAAACAACGAAAGTTATGAAACTATGCAACAAATGAGATATAGCGGTACTACATTAACATGGCATTTAAAACAATTTGGCCGTTAAGGAAGCAGAAACAATCAAAGCAACAACAGTTTAAGCCAAAATTTGGCTGGAATGCTTCAGAACAAGAACACCCCGTCGAAAGTAAACTTTGAATTAGAAACATACTTGAAGGTATAAAATCGTGGACAGTATCACTAACTAGACATCCGTACCGTTCATTGAATGGACGTAAAATTTACTGATGCATCCTAACCTGAAAACCTATGACTATGCACAATGTACGACATTCAAAAGATAATGCAGACGGACTGTACTTGAAATAGAAAACGGAATAACAGGACTGGCTTGTATAGAAGAGTGTGTGATACGAAAAAACGTTAGGCAAATACATAATGCAGATATATCGAAAGGATAATTCCAGCAGCTAGATGCACTGAAAATATTTAAAAGATAGCAAACGGGGTGCAAGAGATAGGACGAGAAATAGAAAAATGGCAACAAAAGCAACACGGGCGATTAAAGAAATGACAAAATATGGGAATAATGGAAACACTTGGATATTGCTACATGCAAACAAGAAAACACAGAAACTGAATCCCTAATAACACTCAGATAAGATAACGGGATAAGAACCAATCACATCAAAACAACAAGGTGCTAGAAAATAGCAAATAGAAACTCTGCAGGGAAAGTTACGAAACAGTAAACCACATACGAAGCGAGTACAGAAAACTAGTACAAATATGTATATGAAATGGATATCATCAACTAAGGAAGGCAGTGCATTTTGTATTATGCCGAAAGCGACATCGAACACTATAGAAAATGGTTCAAGTTCAAACTGGCAGCAGTACTTTAAGACAGAAATCATAAAGTCTCATGGATATGGGCGTACAAACAGATGAAGCCAATCGAAGCAAGACGATTGGAAGCCATAATAGTCAACGGGAAAGAACAGCCTAACAACAATATCGATTTTTCGTTCCAGCAGACAACAGAGTAGAAATCATAGAAATGGAGAAACAATACAAATACGCAGAACAGATTAAATAGTTCAAAAAGGTATGGAAGGTGAAAAAATCAGGATAACACCAATAATATTAAGAACACTAAAAACAATCTCCAAAGACTTAAAAAATAAGGGATGTTTGAAATCAGAGGAATGGCTGAGAAAAAAAAAACAGATGGCAATAATGAAAACGGCTGAAATAGTATTTAAAACCTTTGAATGCGGAAAATAAGAAACATGAAATGCAGGCGCGCTTGACATCTGGAAACTTCTACAGAAGTAAAACGCAAAGAAGCACAATGTGGAATCAAGAAAACTGAAATAGTATAATTGGAAGTTACTCACCACTCACACAAAAATAGACTGATACCACGCCTAATACTCGAGGAACGCCAATGAAGATGGCCAAACTTAGGACAAAGAAAACTAGAATCTTTGGAAAGCTTTTTTCCCCTGAATTCTAGTGAAGCCTTATGGTTCTACTGACGAAAATTCCTGATAGATAACCGTTGGAATAAAGAAATTTAATTTGTAAAAGTTAATGGAAGATGTGGAGATTAAAAGGAATCTGAGATTCTATTTTGAACTCAAAATATACATCAAAGGGTTTCTCAAACAGAAAACATTGATGTTGGCCTGTGTATAAGCTATTAGTGAAATAAAAAAGTAATAATAATAACAATAATAATAATGAGTTGTCTATAAGTAAAAAAAAAGTATGCTAAAAATCTTATTACACTAATGGATACCCATATTAGAAACTTTACATGAATTATAATGATAACTGTGAACCTTAAAACTTAACTCTGCTACTGTGACGTAGCATTCTCTCTCATCAGAAAAATGAAAATATTAGCTGAAGGTATCAAAACTTTGGGTTTAAATTTCGAAATAATAACACGTATGCTGAAAACATAACTAAAAATAATTGGAAAAATAAATCAATAGAAAATACTAAATTTAATTATTATAACAATCACCACGATTCTAAAATCTAAAAGCCGGTCTACCGGAAGCTTTAAACATGTTACATATGCAATCGAAAAGAAAGATATGTCGGCGTTGTTATTGTAATATATATGCTAGATGTTTTAAGATGCGGCGAACTTTAAATAGAACATTATATGTTTTAATCGCAGATTTGGTAACTATCGGTTACATTGAGATCAGCGTGGCTTCACAATTTATCATAAGAATACTAACACTTAAGCAGCGTTTTCAAATTTTGAAGATTTTTTCTGAGAATCATGGCTCAGTTCCAGTAACACATCGTGCATAACCTGAGTTCTATGGCGCTCATGATGAACCACCAAAATGATTAATTAGTGAAACTGCTAATCGTTTTGGAACTACGTTCAATTTGAGCGGCAATGCGTAGAGGTCAGTGTTGATAATACTGAAAATGTGTCAATTCATCAAAGTGCCCAACAATTAAACGTTCATCCTCCGACTTTATCGATTTTACTTTGCACATTTACAGAAGTAAGCTAGAGCAAAGTTGAAGGAAAATGATCATTGTTTACGCCGTACAATATTAATAGACAGAAGAAAACATTGCCATTTATCCCTAATTCTTTCTACATTTTCGTCAATGAAGGAGCACATTATTTTAATGGACATGTAAATATATAGAATTACCGAATTTAGATCAATAACACTTTTTTCTTATTAAATAGACACAGACTTACACGGTGGAATCCTATTTAAGGATAAACATTATTTTTTTAAATTCAATTTTCACCCACACAAGGAACAGTGCCACTTTCTAATAGGAGTCTGCTATCAAGGACATAATTTGCAGCGATATTATGAAGGGACTATTAAAAAATAAGGTGTCTATTTGTCTTAGTCTTGTGAACAATGGTTATATGTAAGTGTGAAATAGCCATAAGTAAGAGGGTTTCACAAATCGTTAAATTTGAAGCGTACACTTAAGTAGTTTCGCGGCAATGTGCTTATACTACAGGTATTCTTATTCATGCAACCAAATCGATAAATGGCGCATGGCTTAAGTCTAAACAAAAATAGTGATCGGGAGAAGTAAATATTATAAAAAAGGCACTGATCGACATTTTAGTCCTTGCAAACTTCACCAAAGGCGAATGGTTGTTAAAAGAATAAAACTTTAATCATTGACAGAGAATAGGCACCGCCAAAACTGGTGGGGCAGGTCAGTACTTTTTGAAGGACCGTCTTTTTAAAAATCTACCAAAAATCAGGTAATTATCCGATCAATACGAAATTTTCAGCGATTATTAGGAGAAGAATGAACTTTATAACAGTGTACTTATTTTTCATAAACGATATTTATATATATATATTTTTTTGCTTACAACCCCCCCCCTTGTTTTGAAGTGGGAACAAATATGCTTAAAATAATCATCTGAGACTGAAATCAACATATTGTGTTGTAAGGGACAGAATTATAGATTAAAAAAAACAACAACAAAAAAAAATTGTTTGCATACCTTATTTTGACGTCTGAATATCAGAACTTCGATTGTGTTTAATTATCCCGCTTTTGAGTTTTGAAGTGTGAAATTCGGTGAATATGTTAAGTAAAATAATTAATTTAAGTTAAGCAAAACAAACAAAAATTTTTTTTAATATTTATACGAAAAAAGCTATTTTAAAATTTTTGATAAATAAATTAACAATTTTTTTTAGCGAGCCGAATAATGCATGACCATTATTAAACAGGGCATGCTTTGAATAATCGATACCAAAAAAAAATTCGATAAATATTGTGCCCTTTGTGTTAAAAATAGCATCTTTTTTTTCGATCCCGTTTGAAAACGTTTGCCGCCTTTGACTATGGTGGACCAAACGCGCTGAAATAATTTTTTTTTATTCTGCTTTAAATTGCCCCCCCCCCCATTTTGGGGAGTCTGGCCCCCACACACATACACATTAAAAACCAAACGCATACAAATGGTCACCCATCTGGTACTGGCCAGCCTCAGCTTAATAATACATTGAAATTTTCGTCACTGAAAAATAAGTTTTTTTTGGCCTGTTTGGTCTTCCATAGTTTGCTTTTTATCAGACGAAAACGTAAACAGAGTCGATCTGAACTCTACGTCAACGCGAATATCTGGTTACCTATATGAATAAGTGGAATTATTTGAAATTCAGGTACTTATATTATAATATTTTTGCATATTCTCTTAGAAAATCATCCTAAATCTTAGTTAGACAATAAATAAATTAATTAATTATTTCAAAAACCCTTTTTTTTAATATTTAAGTACGTTTTTTGTGCAAGACAAAAAATGTCAATTGTTAACTTTTTGGGAAAATTTAACATTTAAAATTGAATTAAAAATAGTAGAAAAAGTTTTACATTATTCTCTTTTCTATATGATAAAATTCAGGGTTTTATCTTTCTGGAAAAAAAAGTTACTCAGAAATAATGGATTTTAATAAACGTAATTTCGTTTTAAAAAACAACAACAACTTGATTTTGCGGCCATTTTTGGCGGTGCCTAACAGAGAATATTTGCGACATATTCTATCAGTCTTTTGTCTTTAAATTTTTTGTCTAACTGCCGAGATTATTTTTCCTTCAAGAAACAAACAAAATCAAAAATAAAATTTGTATTAAAAAAACATGGGATGCACCTGATATAAGAAACTTATAACCGCCATCAAATTAAAAATACAGCCAAATCATTATTTACTTGGTTTTACACAACGCTTTAGACGAAGTATGTTTTGTCGTGGTAAAATCCAGCTCTTGAGTATAGAATAATAGACAGAGTATTGAGACAAATTCTGCATCTGGTTTCTTCTCCACTGACTAAAAATTAAGAAGTGCAGTGTCAGAAGAGATGCTACATCCCTTTTAAGTAAAAAAAACATTTCAATTTGATTTCATTCGAATGTAGATAAAATACATATTTATCGACGACATATAGAAAAATTAGTTATTTTAAACCAATACGGGAATATTTTATCATATTTTAAACACAACCGTATTTAATGTTCTCAACACATTTTTATTTATATTTTAAATAGCAGGAAACCCAGCGTTGCCCAATAGAAAATACGCTTAAAATTGATATTTTAAGCCGTGAAGATATCATATTTATTATCATAGAATCAATATTGTATTCATAATTACATTGTTTAATAATATTGTAAATATTGCAAAAATATAATTTGGGCTCCATATGCTAGAATGTAAACAAGGATTTTAGCTCTCTAGTGCTACTTGCTATCATTGACCCAATGAAACATACGTATAAAACTCAATTAATGTAATAATTTCCATATAAATATTTATCCGTACTAGTAATCCTACCGGCGTTTTCTGGGCCGTCATACACATATATTATATATATTATATATGTATATATTATATGTATATATTATATATATATATATATATTATGTTTTAATTCATGCAGCTTTCGCATTTATTATAATACATTCAATTATTTCTTGATTACACTGGCAAAAAACAAATATGTTGTCTGTCTTTTCCATCTAATTTAGGACGGATTTAATCCACCTACTTAAGAAAAAACAATATTGGTTTTACTCAATTAGGTCAATCTTTTAAAGCTATGTCAACATACTATCCATCATGTTTCTGTTCACATTTCCCCATATGTATAATATTTTAAGAAAATGTGTTGGTGAAAAATGGGAGGGTTTGATTGGAAATGATTATTTTCATCACAAGCAGTATTCAGGTCTGAGACTTCTGGTTGATTACGTCGGAAATAAATCAGTTCGAAGTCATAAAATCTCAAAAATCTACCAAAATGCATATACAAAAAAAAACGCTATAAACGACCCTCTTATTGACAGATAGAATATTCCTCCTAACTTGCACATAAATTTTGGCTTAATCAAGCAGTTTCTCAAGGCTTTGGATAGGATGGTGACTACCTAGCTTACTTATCTCAGGATTTTTGGGGATTAACCATAGAGAAGTTGAAAGCTATCATCTTTGACAGACATCAGATCCGGCAGCTCATCAGAGACCAGAATTCGAAAACTCAATGAATGAAGTGTAACTGGAAGCATGGAAAGCATTTGTTCTTTTAGTGAAGAACTTTGGCAGGAATAACTCCAGAAACTAGGATGACCTTTTAACCAACAAGTGTTTTGAGAAACCAAGGCTGTACAATGATGCACTAGATAGTTTCACCTATGTACCGGTTTCAAGAGAAACTGTATTCAATAATTGACGAGTAGCGGAAGAGACTTAATTAGGACCTTAAAGAGATAGGGAGCAGTTATCAAGGACGAAGTCATGATGGTTGACTATTGTTGAATTCTGAGCATTCCAAGGGTTCTAAGAAACAGAAGTTCAAGCCTTGAAGTTTGAACAATTATAAAGCAAAATACAATTTACGTGTACTTCAATGCATCAATACCCATCATTATGTTTCCGATAATCGATGTTTCTATCAGTAATCAAACACGTTGTTGACAAATAATTTTCTCTTAAACACATATTAAGGATCGTAAGTGTTACAAAAATCAGCTTATAATACTACAAATGTACTCGATTTTGTCACAATATCTGTTTTTTTTTGCCAAATCAACTTCGCACAAAGACCTGGCCCAATGGAGAGAAACCGATACAATTTCCTAACCAGCAGTTAAAACATACTATAAATCAGTTAGAGCACTCTATATACCATTCAAGAAATAAAGAAAAACAACCGTTGCCCAATGTCTTATTTAATATATAATAATGATTTAAAAAGATATAACAAATATTAATTGGGTTCAAGCTCCTACAAGGTAAACCCGAATGTTTAGCACTTCTGTATTAGTCGTTATTTATCTCGCCAGGGCCATTACCCTCTGAGATGCTGACAGATTGATACAGAGAGTTAAAATTAGATCGACTTGGAGATTCCAGGTTTTGTCGACAATACGCAGATAACACTGCAATCTATAGCAACACTTCAATGGCCAACAGCGATCAAAATCTTTCTAAATTTCTTTCCTCGAGTATTGAACACGTGTTGCAATGGAGTTAAAATAGATGGTTAGTTTTGAGGCGCCAAAACCAGACATCGACTTTTTTTATACCAGAAACTTTGTGATACTCCATTGGCGTGAATAGATGCAAATGTCTGTTTTACTTAAGAAGCTCCAAACTTTATTAAGTTTCAGGGTTTGACTTTTACTCCTGACTTAAAATCATAAGCCTGAAGAGTCCTAGAGTGGATGAAACGCGGAATATTCAGTGAACTTAATCGCCATATATATTATATAAATTACAATATATATATATATATATATATATAGAGAGAGAGAGAGAGAAAGAGAGAGAGAGATTAAGAGCGATTGGTTTTCCTGTACATGGAGTTATACATATTTTTTCGATAATAAATCTTATTTATTGTTTTAATAATGATAATAAAAACCTCTAATTATTTGATTTCTAAATTTACTTGATATATTTCGATGTTAACATTGCTTTTAAGCCAGTGTAAAATCTAAATAACATATTTGTTAATGTTTAGTAAATCGTTATCTGTAAATTGTTATGTCATAGTTATTGCTTTTGTCTAAAAAATACTATATCTTTAAATTAATGTTATTTGTAAATTGATGAAGTTGCTGTTTGAAGTTTATTATCTCGGAGTTTACTTATTTAACAAAGCCGGTTTGTAATTACTTCGTCTTTAGTTGACAAAATGCGATTTAAATCTGTTATAAACAATTGACAATAAACGGCAGTTCATGGGAAATAGAGTAGGGCCGCTTCTAATATTTACGTATCTCTTTTTCTTATAAACTCAAACAATCTGTACATGTTTATTACAATACGCACATATCTAAGAATATTGTAGAAGACTTAGATAACGACTCACAGTTACGTGAAATAAGGATGTAAATGGATGCTAACATTAGAGACTAATAAGATTAAACTTTCCTTCTTAAGCAATTAAAAGAAACATTCTCAACCACCGAAAGCCAAGAATAATAACATCCTGCCTGAGAGATGATTGTGGTAACTCCTTAGTTCAATCTTAACCTACATGAATTGAAATAAATATTTTGAGGATATTGTCAACGTTGATGCAAACATGAGGGTTCTATTTACTTTGCTTAAAATTACCCACACATCCCGTATTTCTACAAAGCCACAAATTGCTCATGAATATTATAATATTTCTACACATGGTCTTGTGAACATAATACTAGTCTCTTCATCTTAGAAAGGTTTCAGAATAGAGTTTTCAACCTAAATGATCACGCGCTATCAACCAACGCCAAAGCCGATATATCTCTTCTGAATTTGTTTTACACGTAATTTAATGGTATGTGCTCTGACGATTTTTTTGCACGGTTAGAACATTAATACAATAACTGACGTGCATAGTCCAGATAGAGACGTCTAGCAGCGCTGTCCAGGCCAGTAACTGTAAAAGTCACTACATGTCGGAAATGATTCTACTGTAATAGTTTCTATCCTTGTACCTTGAGGTTCTGACCCTGTTTACTGCTTACCTGACAAATAATATGCAGGAAGTTTAATGTAATGTGAACAAACACCTCGCTCATCTGCATACATAATAATTATTAAATAGTAGTCTTTAAGTCTAACTAACAATATCATCGTTTGGAGTTAGCAAGCGAACTGGGAGTGATTTTAAAAACACTGCAAGAAAATTACTTTTCTTAATAAAAAAGGTTAAATCACTGGCTAACTTGTATACTTGGTAAATAGAAATATTTTTCATATGTAATGTAAACAAATATTTTAAACAAATATTTTAAACAAATGTTATGTATTTCTTTGTTGTTTCTTTTAAGTGGAATTTAAGAATGTAAAGTGTCCGCAAGACGACGTATATTTGAAAGCATACTCGTTGCCGTGAATGTCTTGTTTAAGTAGCCCGCTCGATTCCACCTCTACAGAGAAGGGGAATACTAAATTAGCATAAATGGTATGTGCCGTCTATGTTGTACGTTAGCCTATTCCTATAAATACAAATTTCATAATTTCATCTGATATTAAGCTTGGTTATTTCTGCCCGAGAGCAATGAACCTTTTAATCTGTTTTGCTAATAATACCACGTGCCTATTATCATCGAGATATGTTAATAATGATGCACTTTTAATTACTACATCCATTGATTAATTTGTACCATAACTGCAATTCGAAGATGGGCGTCTATATTTGTTGGGGGAAATGTGATTGCTTAACTATTATATTATTATATCGAGATGTGCATCGATTAATCAGCAAATAATATATAATCGGCCTTATTAGCTATTTTACTGATTGAATCAGTAATCAATCTCTTTATTGATATTCGACCGAATAATTTTCTTTTTTTCGATTAAATTTTAACTATTTTATCAATGTTAATTGATATCATATGAAAGATTGTACACACTTATACAGTAACTGCGAATTTAACTTGACATGTGTTAAATGTCCAGCTTTTATTATATTTATGCGTTATTATTTATTAGTTAATATTTATTAATTTTTATTTATTAATTTTTAAAATGACAAAATACAAAGTACAAGCTCTAGTTCTTAAACGTCTTTTCTGTGAATTTTAACCAGCAAGTAAAAAAAGGAGTTTACTTATCTCTTTTTACAAGATAATTAGAATAATATTAGTAAAATTTATGGCAAGCAAATTTGCTGCTTAATCGGCGTTTCAAAATATCATAATCGACGTTGTTGCTAGAAAGAATGGTTCGATCGTTCTACCGATCTAGTAGTTATCTCACTGATGATGCAATTCTCTACCTCTATACGAGCCAAGTACGTCCAATAATAGAGTACTACTGCCATATCTGGACAGGAGCTGGTAGAATCAACTTATCCAGCTTTGACAGAGTTCAAAATAGAAAGTAGTCTAGTGAGTGATGCATTTTTCTCCTTCCTGCAACTTCTTTCCCAAGGAAGAGAAACTTTGAGCCTGTCTTTTCTTTATCGTTATTTTAATGGCAACTGCCTGTCTGAATCTAATCTATGGTTACCCCATTGCAAAAGTTTGACGATAAAACTCGTCTAGCTTAAACCACTATCAATAATTTCCCATAATCTTTATCTGTGTATAAACCCAAACGTACATTCCATGAACAAAGCTTTTTTCCTAGATCGGCACACCTGTGGAACTCTCTTGTGTTCCATGCTTTTCAGTTGACAACAATAAAGCCAACGTAAACAAGTTCTTCATGAGCTGTCTCCTCAAATAATCCAACTTACCAAATTTCCACTACTAACGATTATTATGATATTGTAACATAGACTACCGTACACTCATTAACCCTTATGCCGGAGTAGTCTTCGTGGCATGATAAGTGCTGGCTCTTTTTTAAAAGAAATGGTACAACATATTTTAGGGTCCAAAATAAAGGCAAAGCGTGCATAAAAGAAAAAAGATCTTAAAAGGTGAAAAGTGCAGTTAAGGATTATGTAAGTGTTTCTATCATTTTTTCATATAGACGATACAGGTATTCTTTCTCCTTTTATTTTCTGTCTCATTAAGTCTATTTCATTTAACAACTGTACACTATAACTAAAGTGACCAAAAACAATTTCCGATTAAAACAGTTTGCAGTTTCATAAGCAATGCTCGGTAAAAAGAATGTGGTAAGATATCATGTAATATTGTTAATACTAAAACCACATATTCAGAATAGACTGATAGTTTATTCTCTCTCTTTCTTATTTTTTATACTTTCTCTTACAACGCAAACGAAAACAATTGCCGATTCAAACAATTGATAATTGTTGAATGAAATGCTTAGTAAATTACTGCGGATAGAGGTTATGCAACATGTCTTCTATTTAGACCGTGTATATAACATTTGCTCTCCCTTTTTATCTTCCTGCTTCACTCTATTCTGATGCCTATATTTTTTTACATAAATGGACACAATACGAAATTACTAATCCAAATGATTGTGCATATGATTCAATATGAAACAAGCAAAATGCACTGAATTACACTTCGCTTCAATAACATTAAATTGAATGAATTTATTTTTGTGTCGAAATCATTGTAAATCAATATTTTCCCAAGTATTTATTGGTGAATTGGACTTTTGTTGCGTGAGACGTGATAGTTTTTTGTATTGTTAATTTGGCTATAATAGCCTGATTGTGTTCGTCGAAACAAAAACAATGTTCGGTATGAAATAAACAAGTTTCACAAAATCTCAAATAGACTCAACTCAGATGGCATTATTAAATTCTCAACTGTGTTTCTCTCTTTCAAATAAAATACGAATAAAGCGTAATTATGTGACTTTATTATTAATATTTGACAAACTAATTTTTGAGATTTTAAAGGTGAGGACACGTCTTCAACAATCAGCATTTACAATTGCATTATTAAGTGACATGCTCTCTAAAGTATTGTTCTAAGCACCTATAGGAAATTCCGCTTTAATAAATGTTTGCTTTTGCATCGTTTGTTTGCAGTGTCTGTATCTAGGAATTTCGTTTGTTTGTGTTGTTTAAGCCAGTAAATTGCATTCCATCTGGTGCATTAGCTTTTCTATTCCGACTTTTTGTCCCAGTAATATATTTTCATTTGGTGAGAGGCAAGTTTAACTTATTGTTTAATGCGTCGATATTTACAACCAGTTAGTTTCACTAAGCTTAGTTTCAAATAGCCCTAGATGACACGTAACCTATTCTGTCAACGTTTCTATATTGCATATGTATTTGAACCTTATTTTAAATGTCCTTCCTCTAATGCTAATTACCCCATTGCCACTTTTTCGATTCCCTTCATCTACTTCTCACCTCATTCTCTTACTCACCCAAAATATACGGCTAACTTCTTTTTTTCTTTATTTACCTTATGTTAGATATTAGTCGGACAACGCAGATACAATTATTTTTGTAAAAATGTTTTAATAGAAAACAATGTTAGAACGCAAACAATAATTTTAGAAGGCTGAATTCTAGGGTCTCACATAGAAATATGTAAAACTAACTTAAGATGACGTGGATTTTAGGATAGAGCTTGAAAAATACGTATCATATTTTAATCAAGAATCATTCAGAGTCGGATGAGGGACAAAGACGGTCAGCAGATCGTGATGTCTGCTAAAGAGAGGATCAGAAATGACGACATTTGAGGACAAAATTTGCAGCTTTCCCATAGTTAACATCCGGAATAAAGCTGTTGTAAGCACGTCTGGGACTGCGAATTTTCTATTTGCAGCTTTTCCGAGGATTTACCAAATATAGGTCAAAGATGGACCGGGTATGTTTCTCCATTGGCCGATGAAAACCCCCAGGGATTGTGTTTGACCCTTTTCTGGTAAATGGTACATGTGTTTGTTATAAAACTGTATCTGTTAATGTATCAATACTGTCGAAAGTGTTATACACGCATCAATTAAACGAACAATACAAAACTAGATTAGGCGAACACAACACTAAGCGATAATAGACACATATACACACCTCATAAAGATCTCTGTGATATGTTTTACAAACGTATTTACACTCTGTATGCAAACATTCATAAGTAGAACATTTTTTTTTTTTTTTTTTTTTACACAGTGATCACCACTTATCAAGGCCCGGAAGCCACTCAGGGATAAGGGTTATTGTAAGTACATCACGTTAGTGAGGAGATTTTATGAAGTGTTTAATAAGGGGGCGGCTCATTAGGAATTTGTTAACATTAGACTTGAAGACATCCAAGTTGTAGTCCGGAGGGAAGCAGGCAGACGGAACAGAGTTCCACAGGCGTGCAGTTCTAAGAAAGAAGCTTTGCTCATGAAATCCGCGTTTTGATTTAGGCACAGATATAGAGTGGGGGAAATTTTTCACAGTGGATTCAGCTAGACGGGTTTTTTTCGTGAAAGATTGGCGAGGGGGGACCAGAGATTGGAGTTCAGACGAGCACCTGCCATGAAAATAACGATAAAACAAGGATAGGGTCGCAACGTCTCTTCTGTGGGAGAGGGGTTGCAGGGTAGAGAAAAGGGCATCCCCCACTAAACCACGAAGTCTATTTTGTACTCTGTCAAGGCATGATAGGCTGTTTTTGGCAGCTCCTGTCCAGATATGGCAACAGTATTCCATCCTTGGCCGTACTTGGCTTTTATATAGATAGAGAATTGCATCAGTAGTGAGATATCTTCTGGAGCGGTAGAAGGATCCCACCATCTTTCCTGCGACCTTGGCAACAGACTTGATGTACGTGTTCCATTTCAGATCAGGAGTAAATGGCAAACCCAGAAGCTTGTCAAAACACGGGGCCTCACCCAGACGAGAGCCATCCATCACAATTGATGCCAGCTGGGGATCAGAGCGTTGATGATGTAAGGATAGGAGTTTGGTTTTAGATGCATTAAAGGTAACTAGCCACATCTTCCCCCACTGAACCACGCGCTCGAGATCAGAGGAGAGAGAATCCGAGAGAACTTCGTCATTTACAGCCTTTGATGTGTTGCCGTAGATGGTCGTGTCATCAGCATAGATGTCAACGAATGATTTAAGTATGTGTTTAGGGAGGTCATTGATGTAGATCAGGAAGAGAGTTGGGCCCAGGATTGACCCCTGAGGGACTCCAGCATTTATATTGCAGGCCTCCGATTTTTGTCCATCTACCACTACTCTTATGAGCCTATCAAAGAGAAATGATTTAATGATTGAGAAAACATTTCCAGTTATACCGTAGCTGGAAATCTTGTGAAGTAGACCCTTATGCCACTAGATGGTGCACGAAATAAGACACGTATAATGGATACTTGCCCCGACCATTTAACATTTATATCACATTCAACATAATCGTTCTGGTCTGCACAACGACAGACTTCGCACAAGGAACCGTGATAGAACTAATGTGAAACACGAAAAAAGTATTAAATAAAATAGAAACACAACGTAGTTAAAAGGGGTCTAATTTTCTTTGAAAGAAAAATCATGGAATAAAGAAATGTGTTAGTTTTAAGACGAAACGAGTTGACGAGTTGAAAACAGTAAATAAAAATTTAAATATCGAGTTAGAATGAATAAAAAAGATGCATACACAAAGTAAAATAAAAAAGAGAAAATAATACATAAACATAAACGCACGAATATAAATAGAATAAAGTGTATCCATGTTTATTTTTATTGTGTGTTTGAAGCTGCTAATCAACTTGCTGTTTTTTGTTTCAAAAGCAAAACTTGAGTAAATAGACTGAACTTTTGATAGCGAGTTTGGTTTAAAGTAATATATGTTCTAAATTTGTGAAATGTAATTGTTACTGTTTTTATTCAAATTTACACCCCAAACAATGCACAATACCACTTTAAAGTAGGGGACTACTATCGAAGACATAAGTTGCAGGGGATTATGAAGGGAGATGAGTAGCAAAATGTTTGTTCGCATTACAATTAAGCTTCTGTATATAAGTATAGTTGGGAAAGCAGAATCCCCGAAGTGATTTCCAAAGTCTAACAATTCTGGAGCAGAACCTATTGGAGTACAATGCTTTCTTACACCTAAGAGTCTCTACTGTGAATGGGGTGGGATTTAGCTGCTTGTCGAGTTTGTCGGTGGTGTTTACGTCGAGAGGGTTCAAGTGCTTGTAGTTCGTCAGAGCATTCACCATTGAACTACTTGTAGAATAGGCCGAAAGATGCAACATTTTGTCGATGGGACAGTGGCTGAAGCTTAGATGACAGATTACGACCTAAACGTAGACCTAGGTTAGTGATTCCCTTTTGAACCCTATCAGGATGTGAGAGACACGTAGCAGATACGCCCGCCCAAATATGACAACAGTACTCCATACATGGGCGAATGGTGGCCTTATAGAGGTACGAGATATTTTCAGGCGTAAGCAGTTTTTTAGCACGGTAAAGAGAACCCACCTTCTTCACAGCAGCCTTGGCAATCCTTTCAATAAATCTATTCCAGTAAATGTTCCCTGTAATGTTAGGCCGAGGGGTTTAAAGGAAATACTTTCAAGTAATGTGTTCTTGGCTATTGCTATTGGTGGTAGAGAAGGTTTCTTGTAATTATTGAAGAAAATAAGCTTAGTCCTGGCAGCATTGAATGTGACCCTCCATTTTTGTCGCCATTCCACTACAGATTGGAGGTCATCATCTAGTTATTCTGCCATTTCTCTAGATATGTGTTCATTTGTTTCCCCCTCGTGCCTGTTATAGAGAGTGGTGTCATCAGCCAAAGTACGCATCTCAGAAACAATTTCATCAGGGAGATCATTTATGAATATCAGGTATAATAAAGGTCCAAGGATAGACCCTTGAGGTACTCCTGCATTCATATCATATTGTTTAGATGTAGGACCGTCCAGGATAACCTGGATTTTTCTTACTTAAGAAGGATTTAATTATGTTATGTATTCTTCCAATGATACCATATGATCTAATTTTCCTTAGACGACCATCATGCCATACCCTGTCAAAAGTCGAGGTCTACCGCTCTTCCCTCCCCTGTTTTTTCTAGTGAACAGTATATACGTTCAGAGATTACAGTTAGGATATCTGCTGTGGAACGGGCTTGTCTGAATCTATATTGATTGTCGGTCAGCGGTTTTGCAGCTGTAATGTGATGGACTAGAGCTTGATTATTTCGGGCTCAAATATTTTGCCGAAAAGCGGGAGAAGGCTAATGGTGCGATAATTTAGTGGACCAGTTTTTTCGCCAGAATTCTTGAAAACTGGTACCACAGAAGCGGTTTTTCAGCAGTCAAGATAGCAAAATTCGTTAAGACATTTGTTGTAAAATTTGGAGAGAACAGGACCAACCTGAGAGGAGCATTTTTGAATAGCACAGCCGGGATGAGATCGTGTCCACATGCTTTTGAGGTGTGTAGGTTATTTATGATACCATGCACCTGTGAAGGGGTGATTTTCAAATCATCTGGTGTGAATTCTGTCTGCGAAGAATGACATTATGCGGTCTTAGTTTTGAAATTTACTGATAGTTTATTGTTTTTTTAACTTAGGGACTGAGAAACGGTATTATGTTTATTGAACATCCAAACAATTGAACTGAATTGGCATATATATTTCTCATATTGTATATTGCTGTTCTTCTGCATCATGTAAAGATTTTATTCATTATTTGTGTATGTACAAATTAACGACTGGAAATGTTCAACCTGTATTTGTCTTTATTGCCTATATTTTTCCAGTTTGGACTGTGATGTATGTAAATATATTGAAAATCTGAAAATGTAATTATGTAATGTATTGATATGTATGTATTTTTTGGAAAGCTGTACTTATGCCAAAATACTAAAAATTGTATACAAACATTAGATTAGACGAACACATGCATAACCACACGCCATATGAATGAATGTAACATCTATACAAATGTAAATACACTTTGTATACACACAATCCTTTAAAAAACATATATTATACCACTAGGCTATACACAAAATTAGACACGTATATATAAAACACACATGTATCATAATATATACACTTGTTATACAACTCTCTCCAGTATACAACACCCATTCAGTCATTTATGTATTTTTCCTACTTACTTTCATTTAATACTGATATCATTACTATCAACACATATCATCTCATTCGCTCGCGCCCTTACCATTAATGCAAAAAACAAGTAACCAGTAAAGCATAGTTTTTCTTTTGTGATATATAATTTAATAATATCTCGTGTACGTGTGTAGTATTATATTATCACACCGAGGCAACGCCGATTGATCTGGTTGACTATAATTATTAGTAAATTAAATCAATTCGATTTTAGAAAATCTTGATTTACGGCTTGCAATGTTTAGTCAGTAATTTAATTAAAATTAATATAAACAATGTCGATTTACGTATTTTAACGTGGATAGAGATTTTTCACGGTCCAGTCAACAAGGGTTTTGGCATGCTTGTGTCGTTGGACACTGGATTATAGTTTTGCTGACGTAATTGTAAAATCAGAGACCAAGCTATTGAGATGGGGGGAAATTCGTTTGCGAACATATGAGTGGACGATTTCGCCGGAAACAGAAGGCTTAGCCAGTGAAAATGTAGAAAGAGACTTAGCGTGCAAAACTCCGACAAGGGACCCCATTAGAAAATCCAAGCCGTGGAAAATATTACTCGTTATTATGGCGTTCTTTTGGGATTTGCACAAACAGGGAGGTATGTAGTTTTTTGGTGGTAGACAAACAAACTTATACGTTATCTGTTTGATTAAAAAAAACTGTCTATAAATGTTTAGGTATAACTTTATTGACTACGTGTATTCGTGAAAAAGTACCCGCATACACATTTAAAATTTTAGATACATACAACAATAAAAGAAAATTTAGCAACTAGGCAGCACGCTATAAATATAACGTTAATGTAATACACCTCTCGATTACACAACAATTGAAATTCATATAGAAAAACAATCTTAAACTGAACATATGTTAAACAAGAGATTAAACTACGTATATAGGAACACACTAATTTGTTTCTACAACACCCTACTTGCTATGTATTTTACTTATCGCCGATGAGCTAATAAGGAACAAAAGTCAATAAAGTATGTGTACATTTCTTTGTTGTCGCTTTTTTGTGTGACTTGCATTGTCTATAAGCGTTTAGTCAGCATCTACACAGCACAGATAAAATGTATGATCGAAACACAAGGAAAGGTTTGAGGTCTCTCCCATTGCAAGAACTTAGAAGCTAGGGTCGGAATGTGTGGTTGAAAAGCCAGCGACCCCGAGTAGAGACACTTTGATCTGCAAAAAGTGATTGGACAGCCCAGGCGGCATTACACGGCAAGGGCGCTTGATGAAGTTAGCAATGCACTTTACCCCTCTTAACGAAAACAGACAAAGTTTTGAATTATGGACCTCCTAGAACTGCACAGATCAAAACCTCCACTGAATATCAATAAGGACACTGGATCATTAAAGGAATAGTCGAATCTCTGTTGATTTTGGGTTACTTAAGATTAATATCCCTTGTCGGATTTTGAATGGAAACGCAGGGAAACTTTTTGCGATTAAAATGTTTTTGGTGGAGATGAATTCCCATCGAGGAGAGGCTAAAATTAAATCATTTATAAAAGTCTAAACTAAATTATTTCTTTACTTTCTTTCCTTGAGTAAATTGAATTGGACGATAAATTGGCAAGTATCGAGAAAATTTACGAGAAAATTCACTTTAACGCTGTTTCTTGGATTCTGCAAACACGAAAGGTTGAGGTAAAAATCGATATATAACAATGCGACACGTGCTTGTCTGCTTGATTTTGCCTACGTGGTTAATACTTGACCCTTATCGCCGCCAGGCTGTCCTTTTTTTTACATAGGCATCACCACATTATCAAGGCCAAGAGGCCATTCAAGGATAAGGGTTAAAGAGTGTACAGTAGAAATTGGACAATATAGTAATCATTAGTAATGAAAATTTGGTAAATTTGATAACTTATATAGAACGGCTCATCAAGAACTTATTTACGTTAGACTTGAACACAACCATATTGTAGTCAGCCGGAAAGCAGGAAAACTGAAGACAATTCCACAGGCGTGCAGTTCTAAGAAATAAGCTTTGTTCATGGAATCTACGTTTAGGTTTAGGCACAAATAAAGAGTGGGCGGAAGTATCGATAGTGTGTGCAGCTAGACGAGTGTTTCTTGTGAAAGTTTGGCGAGGGGGGACCATAGATTGAAGCTCAGTCGAACACCTTCCATGAAAATAACGATACATCAGAGACAAACGTGCAACATCTCTTCTGTGAGATAGAGGTTGTAAGGAAGAGAAAAGGACATCTCCTACGAGGCTACGAAGTCTATTTTGAACTCTATCAAGGTAGGACAAGTCTTTTCTAGCAGCTCCTGCCCAGATGTGGCAACAATATTCCATTCTTGGACGTACCTGGCTCTTATATAGATAGAGAATAGCATCAGCAGTGAGGTATTTACCGGATCGATAGAAAGATCCCACCATTTTTCCAGCGGCCTTGACAATAGATTTGATGTACGTGTTCCATTTAAGATCAGGAGTAAAGGTCAAGCCCAGAAGCTTGTCAAAACTTGAGGCCTCCTGAGGACAAGAGCCATTCATTTTAATTGATGCCAGATGTGGATCAGAATTTTAATGATGTAAAGAGAGAAGCTTGGTTTTAGATGCATTAAAAGTAACCAGCCACTCCTTTCCCCATTGTACTACGTGCTCAAGATCAGAGGAGAGAGAATTGGAGAGAACTTGGTCGTTTACTGTCTTAGATGTGGTACCATAAATGGTAGTGTCGTCAGCATAAATGTCTACAAATGATGTAAGGATGTGATTTGGAAGATCATTAATGTAGATCAGGAAAAAAGTTGGGCCCAGGATGGCATTAATACTGTGAGCTTCTGATTTTTGCCCCTCAACTACTACTCTTATGAACCTATCAGAAAGAAATGATTTAACAATTGAGAAGACATTTCCAGCTATACCATAGCTAGAGATCTTATGAAGTAAACCTTTATGCCATACCCTATCAAAGGCCTTAGATATGTCAAGGCCAATTGCCCTAGAAATGTGGCCTCCGTCGAGAGATTTGCTAATCCTATGAGATATAACATGCACTTGAAATCCAAAATAACTGACTTAATCTATGTCTGCCACCAAATAACCCAAATACCCATTTATCCCTAAGTAAATCGTGAAATGTTTTTTTATTTTTTATTTTTTATTGTTCACCAGTAATCAAAGTCCAATGGCCACCCGGGGATAAGGGTTATTGTGTGTACAGTAATCAATGGGATAATGTAGCAATAGTATTGGAGAATTGATAAGGTGTCATTACTTAGGGGGCGGCGGTTTATCAGGAATTTGTTTGCGTTGGACTTGAAGACATCCAGGTTGAAGTCGGGATTGAAACAGGCAAGCGGAACAGAGTTCCACAGGCGTGCAGTTCTAAGAAAGAAGCTTTGTTCATGGAATCTACGTTTTGATTTAGGCACAGATAAGGAGTGGGTAAAATTATTGACGGTGGTTTCAGCTAGTCGGGTGTTTTTTGAAAAAGATTTGCGAGGGGGGACCAAAGAATGGAGCTCAGGCGAGCACTTGCCATGTAAATAACGATAGAACTAAGAGGCTACCTACGTCACTTATGAGGGAGAGAGGTTGTAGAGAAAAGGGCATCCCCCACCAAGCCACGAAGTCTATTTTGTACTCTGTCAAGGCAAGATAGGTTATTTTTAGCAGCTCCCGATGTGACAGCAGTATTCCATCCTTGGACGTACTTGTCTCTCATATACATAGAGAATTGCATCATTAGTGAGATATGTTCTGGGGCGGTAGAAGAACCCCACCATTTTTCCAGCAACCTTGGCCACAGACTTGATGTATGTGTTACATTTAAGATCAGGAGTTAAGGTCAGACCCAGAAGCTTATCAAAACATGGGCCCCCTAGACCAGAGCCATCGATTTAAATTGATTCCAGATGAGGATCAGAGCGTTTATAATGTAGAGATAGGAGCTTGGTCTTAGATGCATTAAAGGTAACCAGACACCTCTTTCCCCACTGTACCACGCGCTCAAGATCAGAGCAGAGAGAATCAGAGAAAACATCATTTTTTACGGCCTTTGATGTGTTGCAATAGATGGTCGTGTCATCAGCATTGAGGTCAACGAAAGATTTTAGTATGTGTTTTGGGAGATCATTGATGTAGATCAGGAAGAGAGCTGGCCCCAGTATGGACCCCTGAGGGACTCCAGCATTGATACTGCAGGCCTCTGATTTCTGCCCATCAACCACTACTCTAATGAGCCTATCAGAGGGGAATGATTTAATGATAGAGAAAACATTTCCAGTTATACCGTAGCTGGAAATCGTGTGTAGTAGGTCTTTGTGGTATACCTTATCGAAGGCCTTTGATATGTCGAGAGCAATTGCCATAGAAATGAAGCCTTTGTCGAGAGATTCACTAATCGTATGAGATATAACCGTTAGCACATCGGTTGTAGATCTAGCAGAACGGAAACCATATTGAGTGGCGCTAAGAACGTTATTTCTGCTGAGGTGGTTGACTACTTCTCTATTTATTGTGGATTCCAACAACTTACTCACAGGAGACTTATTGGTCTGTACTGAAAGGGGATAACTTATCACCTGAATTCTTAAATACAGGGTATACTGATGAGGTTTTCCATGGTGTTAGGAAGCACTTCTCCTTAAAGCAACGCTTAAACAGTTTGGGAAGCATGGGGGCAAGTTCTGGTTGTAATTTTTTTAACACTATAATTGGAATATCGTCAGGACCGGTTGCTTTACTGGAGTCAAGGTTTTTTATTAGCTTGGCGACCTCACGCACAGATATTTGTATGTTGCATAGCGTGTGGTCTTCGCTGCACAGGGTAGAATTTGTCGCAATTTATTGTCAAATAGTTTGGCCTTGACGGATGCAATCGAGATTACCTATTGTACAGTATTTTCAAAAATAGTATGATTTAAATATTTTGAAAGTAAGAGAATGTATTTTGTTAATCATAATGTCTCAATGAAATGTTCAGTTGGTCGTGAGTACCAATGCAAAATCATAGAATTGTACGCTTAACCTTGTGTTCCGTGACCGTAAGTTTTATGTTTAGTGAATTACATCAAGCTGATTTTAACCGAGTCATACTTTTTATTCTTCTTGGCTTATTTGTTTTTGATGAAACTGATTCTGCTTTTGACAAATTGTTGATATTAGTATTAATATATCCCATATATAACAGACACTACAGGAAAAAAAATGTACACATATCTAAAAAAAATGGCAGAAACACTAGAGGAAGACCTCCGATCCGTAGTGAAATGGGGACAAAAATGGATGGCCACCTTTAATGCTGCAAAGACTAAATTGTTTCCTTCAATAATTACAAGAAACCTTCTCTGCCGCCAATAGCAATGGTCAATGACTCTTTATCTGAAAGTGCATCTTTTAAACTCCTCGGCCTAACGTTCACAGGAAACATGAGTTGGAACAATTATATTGAGAACATTGGCAGGACCGTTGCGAAGAAGGTGGGTTCTCTCTACCGTGCTAGAATCTATTAACGCCTGAAAGTATCCTATACGTCTATAAGGCCACCATTCGCCCATGTATGGAGTATTGTTGTCATATTTGGGCTGGTGCATCTGCCACTAGTCTCTCGCTCCTAGACAAGGTTCAAAAGAGAGTCGCCAATCTGATAGGTCCTGAACTGTGAGCTAAACTTCAGCCTTTGTCACATCGACGAAATGTTGCATCCCTCTTCCTGTTCTACAAGTATTTTAACGGTGAATGCCCCCTTCGACGTAAATACCCCGACAAACCCGACAAGCGGCTAAATCCCACCACTTCACAGTGGAGATCCCAAGATACAAGAGAGCCTTCTGCTCCAGTTGTTTCTTCCCCAGAACAGATAGACTTTGGAATTCCCTTACGAGTCCCTGCTTCCCCGACTGTACTGATATGCAGAAGTTCAACTGCAACGTGAACCGACATCTTTCTGCCAAACTCCTGGCACAGTACCCTTGATGCTTATTTCCCTGAAAGTATCCCCCTACAACAAAGTGGCAATGTGCCTTGTTTGGAGTGAAAAAATCATTTTAAAACATGTGGTGCAAGGCTTAATAAAATTAAACTACTTATGATATGGGATACAACATTTCATGGATGAGTCAGAGGTTTAAATTCAGTTTATAGTGCGGGATCTTTTGTCAACTATTTATGAATCCTGTCTAGGTGTAAAAGATGTAGCAGATGATACAACGTAATCAAGTAATTGTAAAAGATTCATTCAAAAGTTCATAGTGCCTGTCATGTTCCGCCGTACGAATGGATTTTTCTACTTGCATTATTACAGTATAAATTAATGAAAAATTATTAACCTGTATAAGATTGCATTATTACAGTATAAATTAATGAAACATATTAACCTGTATTAGATTGCATTATCACAGTATAAATTAATGTAAAATTATTAACCTGTATAAGCAGATCCGGTGGTCAAATTGATGTGTATTTCATATTTAGAACTATATCGATCAAATTGTCCCTACTTATACCTTTATATGTATAAACTGGTTTAAGCGGATTTAATATTACATCCTGAAGAAATCATGTAACATAAACAACTCAGCTTATCACTAAAAACGCGTTCTTGAGTTTGTTTCAGTTACAATTCGTATAGTACTTTTTATTAGTCCTATATAAAGCAGCTATAACTTATTAACAGCACTATATAAAATGTCTTTTTGATACTTGATAAACGATTAAAAAGCATAACAATTGAATGATATAACAACTAGACATGATTAAATCGTAAGATTGCTCTCACTCTAAAGTGAATGCCGCACTAACTTATCTTGAGTTATTTTGCTATAAAAGTTGCAGAAATGTAATCATATCTGCTGAAATCTAATATTTGACGATGTTTTCTCTCATTCACCACTTTTTATTGACTGCATCATTTCGATATATTCGTTGAACACGTAATTCACTTCCTTTTCATTCCTGTCATATTTGCAAACATGAAACCGATTCCTTACAACCGGCAAATATATATATATATATATATATATATATATATATATATATATATATATATATATATATATATATATATATATATATACTTTTGGTTTATAATCGTTTAAAGCAAATATTGATTTCAATTGCATCTAATCGTTTCACATTATTTTTATTCGAATTTCGATTTTTCAATGCATTTTCTGCATAAAAACATATTGAAAGTAACTACATATTTCCATCTAATAATATTTTAACGAGCTGGAAAAGACAGTCAATCAATAACTTCTTCATTTATCAGCACTATTTTCTATGTATCAAACTCAAGGCTTGGCATTAGGGATAGACAGGTTCTTTTCTACATTTTATTTTTAAAAAGAAATGTTTAACATTTAATAAACTGATATGATATTATAGGCGATATTTGAAATTTATTTAAATGCTAATGGTATTGGCAAGAAAAGTGTAATTTTATTATCGACTAGCAGGTCTGCCCAGCTTTGCCTAGGCCCTATGTAATGTTCATAACTTCATATGCAATATATACGTATATATATATATATATACATATATATATATATATATATATATATAGAGAGAGAGAGAGAGAGAGAGAGAGAGAGAGAGAGTGAGAGAATATATAAAAGCTGTGCTGAAATTAATCAACTCATTCAAGAAAAGATAAACCCTCGCCATGCTCATGAACAAGACCCTCGGAGCGGGCATAAAACCAACATTTACAGAAATAGGTAAAAACAGTGTCAATCAAAATTACGGGAATTAGAACTTTAGAATTGGAGTGTTTTGCAGAAGCTCGCGACCTTAGAAATTTCCATGTCTGTGTAAAACAAATGTTTGGCCTCATAAGGTCCTCTATCAGACAATGCCACCATCCTGAACGATCCACAATCAATTCTGGATCATTGGAAGGAGCAGCTTGCCATTCTACTCAATAAAGAATCTTCTACGGATGAGGACGTTCTGAAAATAGTCCCACAGTACTCAGCGCAATTATGGATGAATGCACCACCATCATTTACAGAATTTCTAATTGCGATAGAGCAAATGAAAGTAAATAAAGCCCCAGGGCCTGATAATATCCCCTTCGAACTTATCCACCATGGTGGACAACATATGAAAACAAGACTATTCACTCTCCTTCTTAAGACGTCAAGTACCAAAGGATCTGAAAGACGCAGTAATAATAACCATCTTCAAAAAGGGTGACCATAAATCATGTGGCAATTGCCGTGGGATTGCCCTTTTGTCCATAATGGGAAAAACATTTGCCTACATACTACTGAAACGCTTGCTGCAAGTTACGGAATTCGTCCTCCCAGAATCTCAGTGAGGCTTCCGTGCCTCTTGGGCAACAATAGACAGCTACAGGAGACGGACAGGGAACAACAGAAACCCCGCTATCTTGTATGTTATGACCTGCAAAAAACATTCGATAGCGTTCCAAGAGATGCAATGTGGAAAGTTCTCAAGCAAATTAGTTGCCCAATCCACTTTGTACAACGCATCCAGGCACGACATGAAGGCGTATCAGGATATGTACCGCACCAAGGAAGGAAACAACAAAGTTTCCAGTTACATGTGGACTAAAACAAGGTTGTGTCCTTGCCCCTACCCTCTTTCCCTTATATCTTGCTGCAATGCTGCACGAACTTCCCCAAGTAAGCCGGGGTCGACATTAGTACCGTTATGATGGGGGACTTTTCAAGCCTGCTAGACTAAAATTTCAAATTCTTGTGAAATTCAAACACATCACAGAGCTTCAATATGCAGATGACAACATGGTCCTTAGCCATTCAAAGGAAGACATCCGGAGATCCGTAAACAACTTCACAGCAGCCTACCATCACTTCGGACTCTCTGTTAATATGGGTAAGAAAAAAGTGTTAGTATAACCAGTACCGAATACCATCTTATAGGACGTAAGCATTCATATAAATGACACTCCTCTTGAGCAAGTAGATCACTTTCCATATCTCGGTAGCATAATATCAGAAAAGTGTTTAAATGAGAATGTAATAGAAAGCCAAATTGGCCTCGCCTATGGAGCTTTCTCTAAGCTGACGAAGCGCGTCTTCAATAATAAACATTTTTCAATAAAAACTAAGCTCATGGTATACCACGCAATTGTTATACCTACGCTTCTATATGGGTGTGAGACCTGGACAATATACCAAAGTGATCTCATAAACTCGAAAAATTCCAGCAAGAAAAAATTCGAGTTATACTGACCATCAAATTGTATGATTATGTAACCAACACAAGCGTTCTTGAGAGAGCAAACAGCTGCAGTATTAAGACCACCACTATGAGGTACAGACTCCGTTTGTTGTGGCATATCATCAGAATGGATGAAAACAGACTCCCTCGACAAACTCTGTACTCGGAGCTAGCCACAGGAAAAAGACCTATCGGGCGCCCTCAACTGCGATATAAAGACCAACTGAAATCCATCCTAAAAAACACCGGATTTGATCTTCACATCTGGGAAACAAGATCTCAGGATCGGTGCCTGTGACGCCAATCCATCATACATGGTACCAAAGGATACGAGGCAGAAAGACGAAGACTGGTGGAGATCAAGAGACAGGCAATAAAAATCGTGCTGAACAGTAACGCTCCTGCCAAGCATTGCTTGTTTTCTCTGCCCACGTAAATTCCACCTTCAGATTGGTTTGAGAAGCCATCTGCGATCTAAACACTGAGGGAAGGGGAAACTGAAATTATCGGTTCTGAGAAATCGGCCGACGACGATATATAGCAAAAAGTTCGAATCATGTCCAGGTAACCAACATCAAAAATATCAAGTATTTAGACACAAAATTGGCTGAGGAGTTTGGTAGAGAGATCTTTCAACTTTGACACTTTGGCAGCTATATTTCTGCAAAAAAACTGATTAAAAAGCTTGCTGCATGTCTGAATACCCGTTATGTAAGTTTTAAAATGTTCAGACACAAACTTTGCTGAATATTTTGCTAGAGACGGTAAAGGCCAGATCTTTTAAACTTTGACCCCTTAGCAGCCAAATTTCCGACCAAAAACCGATTGAAAGGCATGCCCGCTGTCCAAATACAATTTATGTAAATTTTCAAATGTTTAGACCAAAAATTTACTGAGAGGTCAATATTTCTTAACTTTAAACCCAATTTTGACCCCTTGACATTTTTTATTATCGGTTTAAATTAAGTTAAACTTTTATCTATGTCCAACGAACCTACATTTAATATTTCAAGAGTTTAGACCCCAAATTGGCGAAGTAGTTTGGTAGAGTTTTCAAAGATAAAATCGTAGAACTTTGACGCCTTGACAGCCACACCTCTGGCCAAAAACCGATTAAAAAGAGTTTCTTAAATCCATGGAGCATTTCCAGCACAGAGAAACCATAAAGAGAAACTGCATTGGCTACTCCAGAGCAATCGATTTATTCAGATAACGAATCAGTCATGCTTTTTCAATGCAGACGAGTAGACATCAACGGATTTCGCTGCAATGTGGGCGGGTGTATCTGGTGGATGTTCGAGCTACTCACCATGTCGATTTGTCCATGGAGGTTACAAAAATGTAATTTTCCAGAAGCATAATGAGATATCGCTCATCCGTGCGTGCTAGTTGGTTAATTTCTCAATTGACGTTGAACCATACGACTGGGCTTTCAGTTTCTTGTAGACAGGCATGTGTAATGGCCAATCAAAAGTTCTTGCATATCCAGCGTTCGAGGCCTTAATTAGTAACGCGAAAGAAGAATTTTAGGAAATTAAGAAGAAGCGTCAGCAACTAATATCCAAGTATAGAGATTATCGGCTGATAAGTAACAGACTAAGATGAGCATTATTGCCATTTGTAGAAGACTCATTAGGTTACATTAAGCGGTTGTGCCAAATGGAGACTTAGAGAACATTCATGAAGCGTAAAATAAGTAAAAGAACAAACCGGGACAGATGATACAGGCAGTGGACGACATAATATGAATATAAAATGTCACAAGGCTTGAAATCGGTCATAATAAACATAAAATAAATGAACTAATCGAGATCTTGAAGAATATGGTTGCATCACTGACAAATGAAAATAGAGAATTAGGCAGGCGAATAGCTCATCTAGAAATCTTTGCTCACAGATATTAACTGTAAATAATGATGATTGGCAAGTGGAGGTAATATCTCTTGGACGTTCACTTTCATTAAATTATCTGAAGGTAAAACTTAATCTGTTACCAGTGAGGCATTTGTTGCCAAACATAAACACTACTTGCAACGTGAGAGAGTTTTTGCATACTATAGCGCAAGACATTTCAGAGAACTTTAAATTAGCAAGTTAACGGGATAAAGACACCTAGCGCTATAATAGGATCTTGCTTTGCACAACGCTTTTTGATCCACGATCTATGGTATTCGCAGTAGATGTCCTCTTACTGGACAGGGATCACTCACATATAGTTTATAGAATATTAAACTTTCATTTTCCGTTGCTCACGCGTCCTGGAAGAAGGAAATCCAGATAATAGGCTAAGTTTAAACTAGAATTGAAGATGAATAAGGCTGGAACTTAGTATCTACTGTTGGATCGCACCGAAGCAGCACAATGTGCTGCGACCGAAAGAATGCTGCGTGAGGTTTCCGGTTCTGCTAACACTATCAGTTACCGAGAATCGTGTAAGGTGCCCTTGTTACACCGTAACCTGGCAGAAGTAGAAAGAAACTGCTGAGTAATAGTATAGGCAAAGTCTCGATTCCCTGCGGCGGCAAGAGTAGGTCAGGGATCATGGATAGTGGCAGCCAATAATGATATATCTTAGGTTACTATGCAAAAAAGTTATCTCTAAAGCTGCGATTGCCTCTATTCAAAAAATAGACAACAGCTGTGTTGCGCATAGGGATTTCATGATGCTGGCTGTGCAAGTTAACGGCAATTCAAGACTTATAATGGTTGTGGGAGCACAAGGAATGTGTCTATCCCGACGGTATAACCCCGATCATAAATAAGTTTCCGAATTTTTCCATGTACACTATGCTAGATCGATCTGAAGCTGATACCCGAGTTTGACGGGTCCCCAACTGGTCCTTCGGTTGCTAAATGGCTGCAGAAGACCTCGGCCGTTTGCCGCTTGTGCAAAATTAAGGATCCAGTTATGGTTATCCCATTGAGGCTCACTAACGGGGCTTATGCCGTATACCAGCAGGTCGTGATGAGGCTACAATGGAGCAGATAAAACAATCATAATACGGAGCATTCGGTGCGGACCCTTTTGTTGCCTAGGGTCAATTCTCTGAAGGTCGGCTTGGGTCAGGGAGAGTCTAGATGTCTACCAGGCCGAACTGAAGAAGCTTGATGCTCTCTTAGACGGTGCAGGCGATCGAATATTAGCATGCGTCTTTTTGTCTGGTCTCCCAGATGACGCCAGTCGGCTGTTGCGGGCGTCGACGAAGCTCAACGAGCTTGGGTTAGAGAAGTTGTTGGCTAGAACCCGAGACGTCCTAAATGACGATGTGGAGCAGGTCTCGGCAGTGGTTTACGCATTGGAATCGCCTACAGAGAGCCCACGGTGCTACAAATGTGGTGACCCTAACTACTACGCCAGAGACTGCAGAAGCGGTGCAAAGCGCACCCCTAACTATGGAGCATGGAAACGAGGACGCTGTGATTGATGCGACAAGGCAGGCCACGTAGCACAGAATTGTCCAGGAAACGAGAAAGGGGAGGAAAGCAACACTGGACAAGGCGCCTCCTGTAGTGACAGTGCGAGTTGATGGGTGTAGGCGCTCAGCACTGGTTGACGCCGGATGCACCCAAACTCTCATACACAAGAAATGTTGCTCAACATGGACAAAACAGAGGGTGCCAATATAAACCGCTGGCGGGAACTCGCTGGTGTGTTGCGGGGTGAGCATTTTCCATATAAGTGTTGGCGATGCCTCCCCCGGTGGCTGTGAAGGCATTGGTGGTCGTCAGCGAGCTTCTTCGGTACGGCTTCCTCCTTGGAATGGACAGTATTACACAGCTGGGTGGAATAAACGTGGACGGCACCGGTGATGTGAGGTTTTGCCCAACACAAGGATCAGGTCTGCGCGGCAATCACTCTTCATGAACCAGACTTCCACGCCAAATACAAGAGCACAAACGCGTGGACCGGGGGGGCAGTACGAGGCAGAATTCTAGGTTTAGATTGATAATGGCTGGCTGGTTCCGTGCCCAGAGGGTGAGCTTGGGCCACCAAGGACGCTGATCCCCCTGATGGCCGTCAGACAAGAGAATAAACAGATGGTCAGACCCGTCATGGATTACCGGGAACTCAATGAACACGGCGGGGGCTGACGTCTGTGCACATAAACTGAGGGAGTGGCAGCAGCAGGGGGCGTACACAGCAATTGTGGACCTACAAAGAGCCTACCTACAGATACGAGTCGAGAAATCGCTGTGGCCGTTCCAGACGCTCGAGATCAAAGGGCCTCGTTATTGTTTGACCAGGTTGGGGTTCGGCCTGATCGTGGCCCCGAATATTATGACAGCGATTATGCAGACGATCCGGTGTCAGGATGAAGCCGTGCAACAGGCAACATCGTCGTATATTGACGTCATTTTTGTGAACGAGAGTCTAAGTCTACCCAGGCAGGCGATGAAAGAACACTTTCAGAGCTTCGGGCTGTCGTGCAAGGAGCCAGCTCCCTTAAAAGATGGGGCGAAAGTTCTTGGCTTGCATGTGAGCGGCAGAGCAGACGGATTCCGCTGGGGAAGAGGTGGTGACATTCCGGAAGTTCCATCCAAAATCACGCGTCGGAGCGTTTTTTCCATCTGCAGAAAACTTCCTTGTGTGTGGGTGACTTCAGGTGGCGGTGACGGCCATTAAGCGACGTGCGACTTCCATGTCAACGGGATGGGACGATGAGGTGCGCGATCCGTCCCTGCAAAACATTCTGGTCGAAGCTTTGGCAAGAGTGACCGAGGACGACCCCGTGCGAGGGATCTGGTTCGTCGACGGGAGTGAGTTTACGACGGATTTATCCTAGAAGATGCCTGTGGGCACATAAATCTTTCTGAGCTTGATGCTACACTCAAAGGGGTGAATTTGGCGCTTCAGTGGCAGGCCAGAGTGCTACACATCGTCACAGACTCTACGTGCGTGCATCGGTGGATAGCCGATGCCTTGAGTGGGAAAGCACGGTTGACAACGAAGGCATCAGCCGAAATGCTAATACGGAGATGACTTGCTACCCTGACCGAGATTATCAAGAGATTCAACCTGGTCGTAGATATGACACTGCTGCAGTCCTGAACCTGCCAAAAATGTGAACGAACCGGCACCTGTGAATTGCGCCGCGGACCGTGTTGCTGATGTCCATTGCCAAAGCGGGCACCCCGATGTAAACTGAACCCTTTACTTCGCCAAATGGTGGACCCCCATGTGGCAAAGAGAGACGTGAAATTTGTTGTGAGGAGCTACGAGAGCTGTCAGTTGATCGATCCAGCACCCGTCCGGTGTAAGAAGAGAAAACTGAGTGTTAGAGGAAATTAGAACAGACTCGCAATGGAAGTAACTCACCACAACGGCGGGCATTTTTTGTACGCTCGCTCATCGATTGCGGACCGTCCAGATTTGCATTGTGGCGGCCCCTTGCCCGCATGATTCGGCCGCCGTTGCCCGTGAGCTAAGAAGTGGCCTCCCTCTGAGATACTGACGGACAATGACATCGTCTTTGTTATCGAGCAATTCAAACAGTTCGCTGACAGCTGGGGTATACATCTACGATTTCAGTGCGGCCATGTGCCCAGCGGAAATGGGATTATCCAAAAAACCCACAATACTCTAAAGACCATCACAGCTAGGAAGGGGTATACGGTGCCTGAGGCGGTCTATTCGTATAATGTCACGCGTAAGGACGACATTTCACCCTCTACCGCGCCAGACGAACGTACCACGACAAGCTGAGAGGCATGGAGACCAGCCCACTGCCCTAGCTGGGGGCGATGAGAGAGAGTATCAAAGAGGGGGATTTCGTCTGGGTAAAGAATCCCAGCGGCAAGTGCACCACACGCTACGGAACCGAGCGTGTGATTTAGGTGATCAGCTCACAATCGGTGCCGGTTGACGGGTGCCCCGTCACATCAAGGATTTTCGATTGACATCACACGCGCAGCCGGCCCTCGGCGATGAGAGCGAGACTGGATCAGAAACAGTGAACAATCATTTGGGTTTACGTCGACTTTGTTGGACATCGACCCCGAGATTAGCAGCATTAGGTTCACCAACCCTGAAACTGAGAATTAAAGCACAGGCGAGGACGAAGCCCTCGGTCCCCCTTTCCGAAGAAGCACCGGAAGAAAAAGTCCACCGCATCCATACCCATGAAGATGATATCAGGGGGTAGTGTGGCGAAAATTGTGGGAACGCAGTCTTACCTCTTAAATGACCTCAGTGTGCACTTTGCCGACGAAGCGTTATGATGCTGAAAAAGGTCCAAGATGGCACCTGCGGCGTTATATACCACTGCAGTCTCGCCGGATCTCATGTGCTCTGGCGCACATATGCAAATATGCAAATATAGAGAACTCTGTCTGTTATAAACACAGGTCACTGAAGCAGATAAGACAGATGTGAAAACGAGTCTACAGAAAGTACTGACGAACGACACTGCTGCAGTGAGCTGAAGTTTTGTGTGCTCTTTTTTTTTTCTTTGCAACATCATTCTCCTAATTTGTGTGCTTCGATGCGTTTTTTGGTGGTTTCAGTAAATTCTATCTTAGCTGTCTCTATTTTTTCTTACAGTTATTTCTGGCTTCTATATACTTCTTTCTGTTTAAATTGGACTTATGCCAGTTAAATCTTCGGTACGCATGCTGCCTTTCCTAGATGGCAGCTGGACAAGCAGAAGTAAACCATTGGGGAGAGTGGAAACATGTGCTTCACTTGCTGTTTTGAACCACTCAGTTGTCTCAGGTGTACACTGTTCAGCAGAAAGTGAGAAAATATTTCACTATAAGGGGTCTGATAAGATCCCTGATGGCTTCCCAGTCAGCCTTTTTATAATATCTCGTTGTTTTGAGCAATGTCTCTTCAGTTTTGGGTCTAGAATATCTGGGTGTATTAAAGTAGTTAGAGGGGAGGATGAGTGTAGGTTAGTCTCACTTAGTGCTAAGATATCCGGGGTGTTTGTCAGGAGAAACGCTTCAACATTATTTGAATTAGTTCTAAGCCCACGGATGTTCGTAAATGCAAGCCTAAAAGGAGGAGGCAATTTGGTTTTCTTTGGGTTTTTCCTGGTTTAAGCGTAATTTTAGATTGCACTGTCATCATATTTTTTTTAGAGTTTCAGTTTAGATAAGGGTGCTGAAGAAGTGGTTATGCAGAATACTTGGCATGCAATACAAGTAGACTATCAGCTGACCCTCCATCTACTAGGCTTGTGGCATCAGGAAAGCCCAACGGGGATGAGTGCAGAGTTCCTTTCCATGCGCGACATGCCACTGCAAACATACCGATATTATTCAACTGTTGATGGAGCAGCTGCTCTAGCGCTACCAAAGAGTTAGGGCACCTGTACTCCCAGTCGGGAATAGCAGCCTCGAACTGTCAATCCGTTACGCTAAACCCATCAGACGATGGTCAACCCAATGTACTTGTACTGGCATTATAGCATTCAAGCACTCGCAAGTGCCCAGTTTAGAGGGATGAGATGTGTCGGGAGAGGGGAAAATGACGTTCATTGCCTTAGTCAGGGAACAAGATCGACCAGGGATTGTTTCTGTTGAATCCCTGTCATAGTATTTATGGACCTGGCTAATAGACAAAGAAGTATTATGGAAGCCGGGCGATAGGCAGTGTTTATCTACTCCTTAAGCATTTTAGGTGTGCATACCGGTAATTTATTGAGTCACCAGCTCTAGGAAGGTTGTCATCCAAGACTGGAGAGGCCTCCCTTCCCTTGGGTTTAGCTTCACAGTTTTACTTCTCCTAGACGGATGACCTGGGAAGATCTCCGGGTTCATCAGCACCGAGAGCGTTTGCCCCGCGCCTGGGTCCTAATCCAGGTATTTCTTCGACCCCGCGTGGGTTGTTAATGTTACTGGGTTAGTATGTAAATGTTATATATCTACTGAAAAATTACACTCCTCAAAGTGATTAAGGGACATTGCTATTTCATTGTTACTGGAGGAGGGGCGAGTAAAAGTTCACGCAGTGGAAGCTGCTTAATTTGGAACAGGTTTGTTGGAAGGAGTGAGTATATGGTTTAATATTTTTCCTGTAAATTTAGAATTTTATTTTCCTTATTTTTATGTTGGCTTAGGAATAGGATAACGCGTTACAGAAAGACTTGATATAAAGAATTAACTAAAATTTTAAAAATATGATTGCCCAGGGTCCGGGTATTTTAGATGACAGTAGGGTTAAGATGTATCTTCAATGCAGATACAAGTAACGTCATTTTTGATATGATGCACAATACAGTACAGGTATAATTGGAAGTAAAATTATAAGCTATGTCATGTTCAGTATGTATAATAAAGTAAATAGATATATGGGCAGATTTGCAGCAGATACGAATATATAGAAGTTGTAGGTATTAAGTATGTGTCTACTTCTAACGGATATAACTTAAACTTTTCGTTTGAAATTATGAAGTCGTATTTTCCATTACAGAGTATCGGTTCAGTTTTTGTGTTTATCATTGCAAAACTAAGGAATAGACAGCTATTTCTATGTAATGTAGATAGCTGTATATCTAAGTACAGACTATGGCTAGTGAGTATCTATCTGGGTAAGAATAAACTTCGCACAAGAGGCTGAAGCATGTTGATCGAATTCCCATGACCCGGCGAATGGCATTTGTTATATCGAGATGCTAATCTATTCAGAACGCAGAGGTGGCGGAGCTGATTTTGGGGCAATGTCACTTAGTGAAAGTGACTTTTCATTTTGGGGTCATTGAGACTCTATCTTTCTTTGCATGCATATATATATATATATATATATATATATATATAAATATATATGTTAGATACTAATGCTTATGAAGAACACACGTTTCAAACATAGTTGATGAAAATAAGTAAATGAAACCATAAATAACGTACAGGGTCAAAACTGAAAAAAAATATTTAAGGAGTATAAGTAAACTAGAAAACTGAAAATAAATGAAGCAATATAAATAGGCCTATAACTTGAGGACAGAATGTGTGAATATTCACTAATAAACACTAATAACCCTTGTTCCTTACTTGTTCTGTACTTGTAGAAGTGAGATGTGTCGTGCAGGTGCTTCGTGATTTTGAAAATGTCAGAACATATCAAATGTGTATGACTCGAGCTAAGAATGACAGTTGTTTATAATATTCAACTAAGTCAAAAGGATTTGAGATATTAGAATTCCAAAGGTCAAACCCACAAAACTCGCCATCGAGGCATACAAAAATAAAACAGTATGCACACATTATTTATAGATATCTCTCTCTCTCGTTTTATCTCCTACAATCCCTCTCTCTATTTCTTTCTCCCACCTTTCTTTCTCTTTCAATAATTTAATATGATTGTATTGTTTTAAACTGTTGAACCTTGTATTTGTACGGACGGACGCACGAAGGACCTTAGCACTATACGTGTCGGGTTTAAACGGGTCTTAATTTAAATATGCTCCGCCACTGTTAAATGTAAATATATATATATATATATATATATATATATATATATATATATATTATAAAAATGCTTTTGTTTACTGTTTCTATTCAAGTGTTAAATTTCAGCATATGATCCCTGCCATTATGACGATGATTGAAATCCTGTCTGTAACGATGCAAAAGAGGACAGATTCCAGCAGGTTACAGCCGAGAACAGCTCAACGTGTTGCTGTTTCCATGTGCTTATGCTTTGATATCTTAAACCGGAGAGCTAATTTCCTCACCAATTAACACTCCCCGTAAATAATAGTGTCGTACAGGTGACTGTTCCGTAGGGATTGATGCAGAGGGTGCAGGTCACATTAGAGAATTGAAACACGAATTTACAGGGAGAGTTTGGGCGATTACGCAGCCTGTAGAAATTACGAAGCTCCATTATATATATATATATATATATATATATATATATATATATTGTAAAACGTAATGTTTATAAAAGGTGGAACAGTGTGTCAAACATTCTAGAGCAATGTTCAGAAACTGATAAGTGAAGAAAAGGAAAAACAGAGAAAGAAATCATTCATGAACAAGTGATATGTATTTTTCTTTGTTGATTCATTCATGAATGCTATTTTGAAAAAATGCAGTGCCTCAGTTTAAAGATATTATGTAAAACGGTATGAAGTTAAGATTTAATGAAATTAACTAAAAAAAAGCACGCATGAACTTATCGAATGTCATTATCCAATTGGTAATTAAATAATTTCGACACGGTTTCCGTCGATGTGTAAAGAACATGCATCGAGGTGTCTTCAGAAAAAAAAACAAGGACTAATTTTTTGTGTGTTTTAATTGGACTTAGTAAATTGTAAAACGTAATGTTTATAAAATATGAAATAGTGTGTAAAACATTTCAACGAAACGTTCAGAAGAACTGAGAAGTAAGGAAAAGAAAACAACAGAGAAAGAAATAATTCAGAAACAGGCGGTTGTGTACATCGGCTAAACCGCATTATTTTTCTGAGTATATATTATTGTTACTGGAACTTGCATTTATTGTACATTCAATTTGATTATTTTGTAATATTGTATTCTGTGATTGGAAAAGATGCATGTAAAAATAATATTCATCAAATATTTTTCAATAACAAAGATTAGAGTGTTGTATATTTGCCAGGTTACCTCAGAAAGACAGAAATCTGATAGGTTACACATAAGAGAGCAATTCCATGTAAGGAATGCAAGGCCTTCACGCATTGTCTATTGTAATGCATAATTTGACCAGGAATATGTACGAAAATATCGGCCAAAGAAAATATTAAACAAAAAAAAAATGAGAAATAGTGAACAGTCCAGAGTAAAAAATGTTTATATAAACTGATACAAACAAAAAGCGATTACACCTGTCACAGAGGCAGAGAAAAGGGTGACACATTTTCCTCACTGCCAAACGTTCACACAATCGCCATACGCTTGCACTTATGTTAAACACACGTCCTCACTTAATTTAAACTCGCTGTCGGTATGGTATTAAACAAAATATTATTCATAGATCAGCTGTGTTGTGTTTTGTTCGCTGTCAGATTGTACAATCGTAGATTACTGATAAAGACTAAAAAAATGTTTAGTTTGTAATAATCAAACTACACTTAGCAATTATATAGACTGAAAAGTGCATTTGACCGACCGGACGCAGCGAATATATAACATGATGTTTTAGAAGTTTCTTTTAGCGGAAATCGTTATTTGGAAAGTGTAAATTACTTCACTCTCAACTATCTTATTATTAATGCATGGTGTTCTGTCATTATTACATGACGTATGTTCTATATATGAACTGAATTCCAAATATTGACGATTGATACGTGTCATCTATTTCAAATATAATGAATGTTTTCTTAAGATTTTGACTGCGCTGATTTATTAGATGAAAACATTAGAAACAAAATTTAATTCTATTCTCCAAACAAAGGAAATTATATTTTTGAAATAAATAAATCATATTGTCCAAAATACTGACAGTTGATTTTTTTTTAAATAATCATAAAGATTAGTTACGTTTCATGTATTGAAAAAAAAAACTACTTTAGAAATGATGCGAACAATCAACTGCGTCTTATACATTCGAATGCTGCTAATGCTTATGACGTTCTTTGGTTATGAATATTATAGTATTTTATTAAAAGACAGTGCAAATTATTAAATATTATTAACCTCATGGTGTTTCCTGGCTGCAAAATACGTTGAAATTGTTTACGTATTTCGGTGTCGCGTTTAATCTGATTGAGAAGTAACTAAAGTTAATTGCATCAAAATGAATAAATTCTCTGCGATTTAGCACACGTATAAAAAATAATCATTCCTTATGATCTTTACCAAAATAGATAAAATATTAATCACTCAATTCAGAATATGCATTATAGATGTTAATTTGTCCGATTTATTACAGACTAAACATTTTGTTGTGTGTTAATTACAAATTAAACATTTTGTTTCTTGATTATAACAACTAAACATTTTGTTGCTTGATTATGACAAACTAAACATTTTGTTGCTTGATTATTACATACTAAATATTTTCTTACTTTATTTTTATAAAACTAAAAATGTCGTTACTTGATTATTACAAATTAAACATTTTGTTGTTTGATTATTAAAAACTAAAAATGTCGTTACTTGATTATTACAAATTAAACATTTTGTTGTTTGATTATTACGAACTATACATTTTCTTGCTTGATTATTAGAAACTAAATATGTTGGTTGCTTGATTATTACAAACTAAACATTTTGTCTCTTGATTTTTTTTACATAGGGATCACCACTTCTCAAGGCCTAGTAGCCACTGGGGGATAAGAGCTATTGTGTGTACAGTAATCAATGGGATTATATCGTAGTAATATTTGGTATGTGTGATTGTATAAAGTGTCTTACTTAAGGGGCGATTAATCAGGAATTTGTTTTTGTTGGATTTGAAAACATCCAAATTGTAGTCAGGTCGGAAACAGGAAGAAAATTCAACAGGCGTGCACTTCTCAAAAAGAAGCTGTGCTCAAGGAATCTGCGTTTTGATTTAGGCACAGATAAAAGTGGGGGAAACGTCTGACAGTGGTTTTAGCTAGACGGGTGTTTATCCTGAAAGATTGGCGAGCGGGGACAAGAGAGAGGAGCTCGGACGATCACTTGCCATGGAAATAACGATGAAATAAAGAGTTGGCTGGCAACATCTCTTCTGTAAGAGAGAGGTTGCAGTGAAGAGAAAAGGGGATCCCTCACTAAGCCACAAAGTCTATAATTGATGCTGGATTGGGATCAGAGCCTTTGTGATGTAAAGATAGTAGCTTGGTTTAAGATGCATTAAAAGTAACCAGCCACCTCTTCTCCCATTGTACCACGCGCTACAGATCAGAGGAGAGAGGATAAGAGAGAGCTTTGTCATTATCGGCCTTTAATGTGTTGCCATAGATGGTCTTGTCATCAGCATAGATGTCAACGAATGGTTTAAGTATGTGTTTTGGGAGATCATTGATGTGGCTCAGGAAGAGAGTTGGGCCCAGGATGGACCCTTGAGGGACTCCAACATTAATACTGTGGGCCGCTGATTGCTGCCCATCAACCACTTCCATTTATGAGCCGATCAGAAAAAAATGATTTAAACTAAACATGTTGTTGCTTGATTTCTTGGCCTTTTGGCCAAGATCAAAGTGTAGTATCTGTTCCGGCAGATACTGCACTTAAGATAATTTGTACCAGTCAATGGAGGGGAAACCCTCTATACTGGGACAATTATTATTTTTGGTAACCAGAGTGCCCCCTTTTTGCCTACTTTAAGGGGAGCTGGTATTTACCTCACATTAAAAACGGCCTTGTGCCTAATTTGCTCAGTGGGGAAGCAAATAAATACCATCTGTTCCGGCAGATACTGCAAGCTATGACTAGCTATGACTAGCAAAGACCAGATGTGGGGGCAACTCCACATGCCTGACCATTAACCAGCTCCCATTTCCCACCTCTCGGGAGCTGGTCCCCTTTTTCCCTTCCCCCTCCCTTCACTCCTCACATTAAAAATCGGCCTTGTGCCTAATTTGCTCGGTGGGGGAGCAAATAAATACCATCTGTTCCGGCAGATACTGCACTTAAGATAATTTGTACCAGTCAATGGAGGGGAAACCCTCTATACTGGGACAATTATTATTTTTTGGTAACCAGAGTGACCCCTTTTAGGGGAGCTGATTTTTACCTCACATTAAAAACGGCCTTGTGCCTAATTTGCTCAGGGGGGGAGCAAATAAACACCATCTGTTCCGGCAGATACTGCAAGCTATGACTAGCAAAGACCAGATGTGGGGGCAACCCCACATGCTTGACCATTAAACAGTTCCCATTTCCCACCTCTCGGGAGCTGGTCCCCTTTTTCCCTTCCCCCTCCCTTCACTCCTCACATTAAAAATCGGCCTTGTGCCTAATTTGCTCGGTGGGGAAGCAAATAAATACCATCTGTTCCGGCAGATACTGCAAGCAAAGGCCATATGTGGGGGCAACTCCACATATAAGACCTTGGTCAATGTAGGGGCAACCCTTCATACCAATTGTCACTATCCAACTCCCTTACTCCCCGGGGAGTTGGTCCCCCATTTCCCCTTCACTCCTCACTTTAAAAATCGGCCTTGTGCCTAATTTGCTCTGTGGGGGAGCAAATAAATACCATCTGTTCCGGCAGATGCTGCACTTAAGATAATTTGTACCAGTCAATGGAGGGGAAACCCTCTATACTGGGACAATTATTATTTTTGGTAACCAGAGTGCCCCCTTTTTGCCTACTTTTAGGGGAGCTGGTTTTTACCTCACATTAAAAACGGTCTTGTGCCTAATTTGCTCAGTGGGGGAGCAAATAAATACCATCTGTTCCGGCAGATACTGCACTTAAGATTATTTGTACCAGTCAATGGAGGGGAAACCCTCTATACTGGGACAATTATTATTTTTGGTAACCAGAGTGCCCCCTTTTTGCCTACTTTTAGGGGAGCTGGTTTTTACCTCACATTAAAAACGGTCTTGTGCCTTATTTGCTCTGTGGGGGAGCAAATAAATACCATCTATTCCGGCAGATACTGCAAGCTATGATTAGCAAAGACCAGATGTGGGGGCACCCCCACATGCCTGAACTTTAACCAGCTCCCATTTCCCACCTCTCGCGAGATGGCCCTCTTTTTCCCTTCCCCCTCCCTTCACTCCTCACATTAAAAATCGGCCTTGTGCCTAATTTCCTCGGTGGGGGAGCAAATAAATACCATCTGTTCCGGCAGATACTGCAAGCTATGACTAGCAAAGACCAGATGTGGGGGAAACCCCACATGCCTGACCATTAACCAGTTCCCATTTCCCACCTCTCGGGAGCTGGTCCCCTATTTCCCTTCCCCCTCCCTTCACTCCTCACATTAAAAATCGGCCTTGTGCCTAATTTGCTCGGTGGGGGAGCAAATAAATACCATCTGTTCCGGCAGATACTGCAAGCAAAGGCCATATGTGGGGGCAACTCCACATATAAGACCTTGGTCAATGTAGGGGCGACCCTTCATACCAATTGTCACTATCCAACTCCCCTACTCCCCGGGGAGTTGGTCCCCCATTTCCCCTTCACTCCTCACTTTAAAAATCGGCCTTGTGCCTAATTTGCTCTGTGGGGGAGCAAATAAATACCATCTGTTCCGGCAGATGCTGCACTTAAGATAATTTGTACCAGTCAATGGAGGGGAAACCCTCTATACTGGGACAATTATTATTTTTGGTAACCAGAGTGCCCCCTTTTTGCCTACTTTTAGGGGAGCTGGTTTTTACCTCACATTAAAAACGGTCTTGTGCCTAATTTGCTCAGTGGGGGAGCAAATAAATACCATCTGTTCCGGCAGATACTGCACTTAAGATAATTTGTACCAGTCAATGGAGGGGAAACCCTCTATACTGGGACAATTATTATTTTTGGTAACCAGAGTGCCCCCTTTTTGCCTACTTTTAGGGGAGCTGGTTTTTACCTCACATTAAAAACGGTCTTGTGCCTAATTTGCACTGTGGGGGAGCAAATAAATACCATCTGTTCCGGCAGATACTGCAAGCTATGATTAGCAAAGACCAGATGTGGGGGCACCCCCACATGCCTGAACTTTAACCAGCTCCCATTTCCCACCTCTCGCGAGATGGTCCCCTTTTTCCCTTCCCCCTCCCTTCACTCCTCACATTAAAAATCGGCCTTGTGCCTAATTTGCTCGGTGAGGGAGCAAATAAATACCATCTGTTCCGGCAGATACTGCAAGCTATGACTAGCTATGACTAGCAAAGACCAGATGTGGGGGCAACCCCACATGCCTGACCTTTAACCAGCTCCCATTTCCCACCTCTCGGGAGCTGGTCCCCTATTTCCTTTCCCCCTCCCTTCACTCCTCACAATAAAAATCGGCCTTGTGCCTAATTTGCTCGGTGGGGGAGCTAATAAATACCATCTGTTCCGGCAGATGCTACTAGCTATTACTAGCAAAGACCAGATGTGGGGGCAACCCCACATGCCTGACCTTTAACCAGCTCCCATTTCCCACCTCTCGGGAGCTGGTCCCCTTCATCCCTTCCCCCTCCCTTCACTCCTCACATTAAAAATTGGCCTTTTGCCTAATTTGCTCGGTGGGAGAGCAAATAAATACCTTCTTGGCCTTTTGGTCCAGATCAAAGTGTAGTATCTGTTCTTCAGATGCTGCACTTCCATTTCTTGTTCTCTTTCGGTGGAGGAGAAATACTTCACGACTGAGACAATTTTTATTTTTGTACCTTTTCTCCATGTTAAAAAACGACTCTGGTGTCTAACTCTGTCCTGTGGGGAGGCATTGTAAATAGGTACAAACTAAACATGTTGTTTCTTGATTATTACGAACTGAATATTTTGTTGCTTGATTTTTACAAACTAAACATTTTGGTTGATTGATTATTTACAGCTAAACATTTTGTTGCTTCATTATTACTTAATAAACATTTGGTTGCTTGATTATTACAAACTAATCATTCTTACTTGATTGTTACAAACTTAACGTTTTGTTGCTTGATTTTTTAAAACTAAAAATTTTGTTGCTTGATTATTAAAAACAAAGCATTTTGTTGCTGGATTATCACAAACTAAATATTTTGTTGCTTGATTATTACAAACAAAACATTTTGTTGCTTGATTATTACAAGGAAGCATTTTGTTGTTTGATTATTACAAACTAAACACTTTGTTGGTTGATTATTACAAACTAAACATTTTGGTTCATTATTTCAAACTAAACATATATGAATTCGATTATTTTATTGCTTGCAATGTTTTTTCAGAGATTTGTTGTGATAATAATTTTAATAATAAATTGGTTACATATGGGATGGATCAAGGTATAGTTGCCAACATATTCAGTCAACATTCAAACTAGACAACACATTTTGACCTTGAAAAAAAATTCGAACATGAAACACCCAGGCCCTCAGTGCTGGTTGTTATTTACTTAACTACTATCACCTCCCGCATTGAGAAATAAAGTTCGAATACAATGTATGCTCAACTACATTTGATTGTTAAACTATTTACTTAGTGAGATCGGCGGTGCGTACTGGCGAAAATAGCTCTATATCTTACATGGAAATGGGCTGCCCCCTTTTCCATGTAAATAAGAAGAATATTGGATAGGTGAAAATGAGATTAGGATAAACCTATAATCGAACGCGGTAGGCAAAGTTAAGAAATGGAATGTAAGAAAGTAAGGTGATTGTTAATTCTTTAAGAAATCTAGATAGTAAATATGTCAGTAAAAGAATGAACAATGCAAATAAAATTTTATTGTTTAAAATAGGTTAGATTAGAAATAAAGATTCTTTTGTTGAGCGACGTGAAATAAGACACGTTTATAAACACACTTCTCACATCATAGATGGATGAGATTCTCAATATAGGATCTACGAGTAAGTTAGTCACTTGAGAGTCAGGGAGTTGGGCAGTCAATTGATAGTCAGTTGGGCAGTTGATGAATTGGAGTCAGAGCCTCTTGGAGGCGTGGTGAGAGGAGCAAACAAATGCAGCCATACAAATTGAATACCTGACGTCTTCGACCGGCCGATCAGATGAATAAAGAAGTCATCATTATGTTGTAACTGCTGTCTTGTGTCATCCTTCACCATGAAACGTAATTGGATTTATCATCTTATAATGAACATAGTGTAACCCTTCGAAGATTATGTATCTCCCCTCCTTTGTGTTAAGAACTGTATCATGCATCACTCAGCCCGTATTTAATATGACTCCCCAAATTGCCACAGTCGTCGTCATGATGTAATAAATAAACATTTCATTATCATTCCATCTGTGTTATAAGAACTGTTAATACGAAGTCCCCAAATATAAGGCTGTTAAATATGAAGTCACCAAAGAGCATATAAGAACTGGTATAAATGTCTATCTCATCTGTTCGAAGTCTCCTATTATATGTCCCCATTGATGTACTAAACAACAGATATTCGTAAAAGAATAGAGCAAATTGTGTTGTAAATAATGTTTATATTTGTGATGCCGATCTTAGACTCGTTGAGTCCAAACTGTAACTGGTCACCTATTTCGATGACAATACAAGAGTAGGAGTGTGAAATATACATTGATTATCATTCAATCCCAGGCAACACCAGGTCTCCCTGTTAAGTGGGTACAGAAAATAATATTTCTAGCGATGGAAGAAAATAATATTATATATATATATATATATATATATATATATATATATATATAAAGAGATATAGTATCGTTAGAATAAGAAAACGACAATATAAAAATTTATACCAATGCGTATAGACGTATTCCTTTATTCAATAAAAATGATACATCAATTAATAATGCATATAGATTCATTCGGTTAATTTATAAGGAGGATACATCAATTAGGTGTGTAGGATAAGTAAAACTAGTTATACCATGGTATTCCGAATCCTTATGCCTCTCATCAAAGAGAGGAAATGTTAGGAAGCAAAATAGGGACGAGATGTCTAACGATGATTCATCAAGGCTGAAATAATTGTGCACTCAAAGATAAAGTATTGAGACTGTTTGGATAGGAAATTGGAGAACAAAAGTGATTTCTACGTGACAGGAATATAGCTTATTATATAAGTATGGTGGTGTATAGCATATCTGCCATATTGTGTTTAATAGATGTGTTCACTATCCATGAGTAAATATTTGGGAAGAATATAGGGTGAGTGATTGAAAGGGGGTTATTATTTAATTATATGTATTAAAAGGTTATATTCATAGAAGGGTTTTTTTTTGGAAATAGAGGGTCTATGCTAAGTCCGTATATAAAGCATCAGAATTAACACCTAGTATGTCAATGAAGAATAAATCATTAGGAATAATTAATAAAATAATATGTAATATGATATAATAATAAAGGTAAACGGGATAAATTATAAAGGCAAAATATTAAAAAAAAATATAAGTGAATAAGATAGATGACAAACAAATGTTAAGATAAGAGGATAAAAATAGAAAACAATATGGAATAAACATTATATAATTGAAAAATAATGAAGGAAACTCATAGTAAAGGAAAGTTCTTTTCAAAGGAGGCAAAGGAACAGAGAATTTATCCAAAGTTTTAGATGTGGAGTGCAATGTCGATATATGCTTTTTAAATTATTAATAAAAACAACGCCATTGTGAAAATTTCAGTCTTCATCCAGTTTCAAGGTGGTGGTGTAGCGGTTGATGATGGAAATGTTAAAATCTCTTAAAACATTAAGGCGATGATGAGAATATAATAAATGGATATAACATTGTTTAAATCGGCATTTAGTTTCTAGATGTAATTTTAAATTTCTCACGTCCGGAGTAAAAATACGCTGGTTCGTGGTGGATGTTTTCAGTATTCGTGAGTGCGTTATATATATATATATATATATATATATATATATATATATATATATATGGAAAAAAAGATTAGCAAAACCTGTAGCCTTCTAAAAAGACATTTTCAACGTTTCGTTTCAATTTTCGTGGGACTTCCTCATGAGAATGATGAGAATGATTGAGGAAAATCATATATATTAAGGTATGTGTTATTTTCCCCAATCATTCTTCCTTTTCTCCTGTGAAAGTTCCCCGAAAATGGCGACGAAACGTTGAGAATTTTCTAAAAAGGCCACATGTTTGTTTTTCATTTTTTCAATAACATTATGATATCATACCTGATTTATATATATATATATATATATATATATATATATATATATATATATATATATATATATATATATATATATTCCAGGTTAAAAATATTTCAAGCATTAGAATTGTGGAATTCCAATAAGGATCGTTAATAGTGCCAATCAAAGAAAAAATATATATATTTGCTTTTCTCCATGTATGTAAATATAGTCGTATTTTTTATGATGTGCAGACCGTTTTTATTTTACAAGGTGGGCACCACTTATCAAGGCCGGGCAGTAACTCGGGTTATTGCGTGTACAGTACGTTAGTGTTGAGATTTGATAAATTGTTTAACTTAAAGCGGAGGTTCATCAGGAATTGGTTCATGTTTAACTTGAAGACATCCACGTTGTAGTCAGGTGGAAAACAGGCAAACGGAACAGAGTTTCACAAGCTTGCATTTCTAAGTTTTGGTACAGATAAAGAGTGGGGAAGATTTTTGACATTGGTTTCAGCTAGACGGGTGTTTTTCGTGAAATATTGGTGAGCGGGGATCAGAGGTTGGAGCTCAGACAATCACTTTACATAGAAGTAACGATAAATCAAAGACATGCTCGCCACGCCTCTCATGTGGGAGAGAAGTTTCAGGGAAGAGAAAAGGGCATCCCCCACTAAGCCACGAAACCTATTTTGTACTCTGTCAAGGCAGGATAGGCTGTTTTTGCAGCTCCTGCCCAGATGTGGCAGCAGTACTCAAACCTAGGACGTACTTGGCTTTTATATAGATAGGGACTTGCATCAGCAGTGAGATATCTTCTGGAGTAGTGGAAGGATCCTACCATTTTTCCGGCGACCTTGACAACAGACTTGATGTACGTGTTCCATTTCAGATCAGGAGTAAAAGTCAAACCCATCAGCTTGTCAGCTGGTGTCACTCGGCTGTTTAGATTTTTATATTTTTGCACTTATTTTTGATATCCATTTTTATATCCATTTTGTTCCCCTATTTTTATTATCCTTTATTTTTAAAAAAAATTCAATTATGTTATTTTTAAGGAGAAAATATTGTGCTAAATCTAACGTGGTGCATAGTTTAAAGGTCTTATGACATTATCGAATGCATAACTTTTGCTGGTGCTTTTCGTTAAGAAAAAGAGGGGAGTACAAAAATTTGTTGTTGTAGAGATTTAAGAGGTTGAGGGAAAAAGTGTGAGAAAGGAAAGTGTTTATGCAGACAGTTAAAAAAAGAAGATGAAAAAACGAAAAAAGGAAAACGGAAAATATACAAATGAATTAACAGAAGGGGGCGTGTGGTAAGGTCGGTAAACCATTTTTTTTTTCAATTCAGACAATTTGAATTAGATATATGGTGGAGGCGGGATATATTTATAAATGAGAAGTAGTTGACCGAATTTGGGTCCGGGTCTACTAAATTCGGGGAACTCGACCAGTTTTTTATACGTTTTTAGATTTTATCTACTTTTTCAGGGGCCGATTAAAACTCTATTTATACATATTTTTTACATATATTCTAATTAAAGTTATTTATATATTCTATTTTGTATCTAAATGTATTTATGCATTTATTTCATAAATTTACCATATAGTATTTATTTTAATTTGCTGGTTATATGCCTAATGGGCAAGTCCATCTTAGCAGTTATAAAGGCGTGTACGTCCTCACAACACCACCCTCCCACGCTTTTTGTTCAGTTTCTTTTTGGTCTACCCAATTTTCACATTCGATATTTTACAGATCTTTATACCGCCTGAAATACGTTTCACACGTTCGATTTTCTTCAGAACAGTAGGTGAACTTTAATATTTCTTCCTTTTTAGATCGATCGTAAGGGGTTCGGTAACCTTTCCCTTCCTTGTCGATCGGCGCTGTTCTAGCTTTACTTGAGGAGGATCGAAACTATCATATAACGTATTGTTACCTTCTTCCTCGACTTGAAGTGTGTCTTTGCAATCGTCACGACGACGTTTAATTTGATTAATGTTTCCCTTGTGAGATGTAGTAGGGCCAAGAACGATGGAGCTTGTGTTTCCAATTCTTTTGTCAATTGTTCCCTGTTCCCAAAACGATGTACTGTTTCCGTATGCTGTAAAGAAAACTTTTTCTCCTGAGTTATAATTTTTTGTTGGATCGGTAGCGGTCCTATCTGAATTTGCCTGTTTTGACAGAAGTTTTTCGCGGCAAACATGGTCTCTGCATTAGACGTTGCTTCAGGGAGGGTATTCGGGTTCGGTGTGGTCCTGAAAACCTGTAAGAACTGTTGGAAGGCTTTATCTATATGTGTTTCATAGCTTTTTTCATGCTATTTTTAAAGTGTCGACGAAATGTTCTGCCAGTCTATTATATCATGGATGATACGCAGAATTCTTTAAAATCAGTTTTGACTAAGCAATCGACAACGCCAAATCTGGAAAAAAGTTCATGGAGGAAAGATATAGTGACTCCTGTGGTGGGTCTCTTGCACATGAGTACTTCTGGTCATTTCGAATAGCTATCTACTACAATCAAGTATTAGACATCCTCGACTGGCCCTGCGAAATCCACATGTATTCTTGACCCAGGTTGGTCTGGCTTGGGCCATGGTTTGTACGTGATTTGTGGTGCTTTAGCTGCTAGACCACAAGACTTGCAAGAATCCACATAATTTGAGATGTCTAAATCCATATTTGGCCAGTATACATAACGCCGCATAAGAGTTTTCATCCTATTCCTTCCTGGATGACTTGTGTGAAAAACTCTTAGTATTCGTTTCTGTAAAGTCTTGGGTATAACCATTCTTTCACTATATAATGCTACATTGTCACACAAGGAGAAAATATCCGCTACCTGTCGATGTGTTTCATGATCCTCTGTTCTGTGGAGCAAATGCATTCGTCTTCTTGGGCTTCGCATTTTATTTCATGTAGGGTAACTGGTATTTTTTTAATCACGTTAAGCATCAGATTCTTGATCTCGCTGTCGTTTTTTACAGAAATAATCACAGTGTCTTCTAGTGGTTCGCTTTGACTTGGAATTAACCTCGACCATCTGTCAGCATGACCAAGTTTTTGTGATGGAAGGTATTCTAATGTAAAGTTATAGTTAAGTAAGGTCGTACCTCATCTCAGCAATCTGTTTGCTGTATACACATGTAGTCCCTTCTTCGGTCCAAAGATAGTTAGGAGTGGTGTGTGGTCAGTTTGCAAATTGAAAAATCTTCTATGCAAATAACGATAGTACTTTCTTACTGGGAATATTATTGCGAGGGCGTCCGTCTCGATGTGCGAGTAATGTTTTTCCAAAGGTAATAAAGTGTGTGAAGCTTGTGCCACTAGTTTCTTACTTCCATCCAGCATACTGTGTAATATGCAAGTGCATATGCTATAAGAGCTTGCGTCGCTGGAAACTATGATATCTACTTCTGAATTGTAATGTGTAAGAGATAGGTCGGACGTCAGTAACGTTTTAATTTTGTTGAATACCTCCTTGCATTCAGTTGTCCATCCCCAAGTACTGTCTTCTTCAAAAGTTTCTTAAGTCTGGCCCGAAGATTATGCATGTTGGAAATAAATGACAGGTAATAGTTGGCCAGTCCTAGAAAGCTTTGTAGTTCGGTGACGTTCCCGGGAGTTGGCACATTCGTTATTGCAGTTGCCTGTCAGGATCTGGTTTCTTCCCTCCTTGTCAATCTTGCATCCTAGGTATTTAATTCTTTGAGGAAAAATTGACCTGGAAACTGAAATCCTATATCCGTGAAAATACTTTTTGCATGTGCTCTCTATGTTGTTCCTTGAATTTGCTGATGATAACTATATCGTCCAAATATCCAGTTGCGAAATCGAGTCCGTCTAGCATGGTATCCATTACTTCTTGAAAAATCGCCAGAGCGACCTTAACTCCAAATGCTAGTCTCTCCAATTTGTATAACCCTCTGTGGGTGTTTATGCAAAGTAGCGTTGAGCTATTTTCCTAAACCGGAATCTGAAGATAAGCCTTACTGAGATCGACCGAAGAGAAGATCTTACCTCTGTTCAGTTTCGCGAAAATCTCTTCGGCACTAGGCAGTGGGTAATGGTAATCTTTCAAGACGGCGTTTAGCCCAGTAGAAAAATCAGCTAACACCCGGATATCGTTCGATTTCTGTTTGACGTACATGGCAGGAGCTGCCCATTGGCTGAATTTTACTTTTGATAAGATGCCAGTCTTGACTAGCCTGTCAATTTACTCATTGATTTGCCTAACAACTGGTTCTGCATTGGGTTTCAGTTACAATTTGGCAGTTGATTTACTACATTTACCCAGGCCCGCTGTAAAAATTCAGGAAAAAGCTTTTTAAATCAGCTTTAAGTTCTTGTTTTTCTGTAGAAAATGATTCTACTTTTCTACTTTTGGGCAAAAAGTGTTGATCGGTACATCCCACAGATTAAATTCCTGCAACCAGTCGGTTCTAGATTAATTTTCTGTCTTCTTGAGCACAAATAATTTAAGTTTTTGTGTTGCCCCATTAAACGGCACATTTGTAGTTAGTTCTTCTTCAAAATCGATTTTTCTCCAGTTACCGTTTTTGCTGACTTGCCAGTTTAATACATAGTCGGACTATTTTAATTTCTCCACGTTTGTCAATTTATTACCGATAAGTCCGTCCCTGAGTCCAATTAGAATTTAACTTCCTTGTCTAAAATTCTAATAGAGACGTATTTTAACTGTTATTTTTATCTTTCTTTTTCATTTTCGTCTGTAGAACCTGAATTTTACTTTTCCTCTGTCGTTTGCAGTATGAGCTTCTGTGGCCTAGTTCTTTGGAATTAAAACATTCTTTGACAAATGCAAGTTTCCGCAGCGAAAATATGGAGTTGAAGACTCCTGGTTGCCTTGTTTTTCGTGCTTGAGTGGAAGATAGCGTCCAGTTTCGTTTTGTTTTTGGAGAGTACCAACTAATTCTTCTCTGTATGTTCATTATGCGTACCATGCCAGCGTCTTCGATATTCATTGAGTCCTTCGTGATAATAATTATCATTTAGACATCTTCTGCCAGCTTTTGTGCAGTTAAGCCTGGTTCACTTTCCAGTTTTGACAAAACTCTTCGACGGATCTCAGAGTCTCTTGTCCAAGTTAAACCCTGGATGAATATGAAACACTTGAAATCATCGGCACTCACTTCTGACAATTTGAAATCGTCACAGAGTTTATTGACAATCGAGGCCAAAGTCAAGTAGTCCACAACGTAAGGTTCAACCATTTCGACCGTTTGTGGAACAGCGACGTCTTCCAGCTGAATAGTTCAGTTAGTCGTTTAACGGTTTCCGTAAACGTCAGATTGCTGGTCTTTTGTGGCAAGATATGGTCGACGAATTTGTTGTGTTCTCTTGCCCCTAATTTGCTGAGTAGCAAACGGACTTTATGGTCCGCCAAATTTTCACATATCTTCGTACCATCTGAAATACGTTTCACACATTCGATTTTTGGCAGAAGAGTAGGTGAAATTATTTATTGTATTTAGTACCGCACTCTAGGAAAACGCTGAATCGCTCTCTGTGGCTTGATACCTTTTCATTAAAACATCGAGTACTGCTTCAGTACTCTCTTTCTCATATGTTTGTAATGAAAAGAGTCTGTACTCGGCTCTCTTTTTCATTTGGACCATTATTTGTTCTGCCTGCTATATTCTATCGACAACTCGTCTTTGCTGGTGCATTTGAAATTCAATTAGACGTATTCTCGTCTCTTTCACATCATCCAGTGTGTCTCTTTATTTTATTTTCTCGGAAAAAAAGACAATTTTGTTTTTAAGGCAATTTGTAACTTAACGGAAGTCATAGTAAGGGAAAACATTTATAATTCATGGACTAGTGTACTCTTCAATAGCTGTAGGAGAAATGCAAAAAGTATAGATGAATTTGGCATACAATTATTTACTGGTTGACACGTGTTACTTTTGTCTCAGATATGCTAATAGTTCGGAAATGGAGACGGATTTTTGTTTATCGTAGAGAAGAAATAGCACAGTATACTATATACAATATACACCATACAATATACGACAAACAACATGCAACATAAAATATACAATATAAAATATACAATATAAAATATACAATATAACACATACAATATACAATATACAAGTCGACTTGTGTTCAGCAAAGTTACGGTTTTACAAAAAAATTGTTCCGATTGCCTGTTTTCAGTAATAGATATTGTTGCACGGGCAGTATATTTTCTCACTCCGCTGGCGAGCAAAAATCTATCCAACAACGAAAGGAGTATTTATTTTAAAAGTGCGTTTAAAAATGACAGATGAACAAAAAGAGATAATTTATTTTCAGTGTGCGTGCGTGCCGTTGCAAAAATAAATGGGGAGAAAATTTTTTTATCCAATCCTCAAAAACAAAAAATGGCTTCCCAGCACGTAAAAAGAATATTTGCCTTTTTATCACATCTGTCTCCTTTTATTCTCCTCTTCTCGGAACAAAGAACTAGTCGGTAAACGATAACTACTTTGTCATACAACAATAATTCATTTACCAAACTTTTAGTAACAGAAGAAAAAAATCTTCCAAAATAAACTCCATGTGCAATTTCCATAAACAATTTGATCAACATGTTCTACGGCAAATTAAAACAAGATTACTTTATTTCTTCTTTTAGCAAAGCATGAAAAAAGAAATTCTACTAACAATTTCTTTAAGTAGATAAATTTAAGTGTTGTAGTCTTTTTTGTTTTTTTTACACTGCAAATTTCCGTCGGGGAACTTTTGTGGTTTTGCGTTGTAGCTTAGAAAGTATGCCATTGACCATTTCGTACGTTTGAAAGTTGAAAGGTTTGCGCGTGAGTTCTTAAAAAAATTACATCTTGTCGCCATTGTAGTGGAGCCGGAAAGGGTGCAAATAGGAACACGACGACTTGGTGAGGAAAAGAAGAACATTTATATCAAGCAAGGGTTAGTGGTACAGAAAAAGTTAGTAAGTCCGTGGGGAGTCGTCTCTGTACGACATCCGGATAGCTCTCATTGAGTGGTCTAGACTTGCTGTTTATATGCCTAATGGACAAGTCCATCCTAGCGGTGATAAGGGTGTGTATATCCCCACAACACATATATACAAATATATAGATATATGCACACACACACGTATATACATGAGCATATATATTATGCTTTATTGTTTTATATAATAGTAGATCCCAATAAAGACATTTTAGGGGTTATCTAACATTTCCGAAATTCTATTTAAAATCATTTATAGTCCGTTTACTTTTGATTTTATGGAAAAAATAGTTTAGTTTGGGATCTTCTCCTTTTAGTCAGTCTTGCTAACATGTTTGGAGAAGAGATGTGTAAGTCAATGTATTAATAATATTCATCTTCGAATGTAAATAATATGGATGCTACTCGTGCGCAGCGTGATAGTGTGTACGATAGTCTGTTGGTTAACCTTGCTAATGCGTAAATAACTTGGAGTAGTAATTCATCTAAGTTCAACTAACTGTCGCTATTGTGCATGAATGTGTATTCGCGCAATAGAAAGCTGCTGCGTGAGTTATTATGGTCTGTTATTTCGGATATGCCTCCCTCAGCCACAATTTAATCTAAGTTTTTTTGGAACGGCGTTCTTCGACTATTTCAAGTGCGGCCAGTTGGCAAAATATGGGAAAAATGTATTTAGTTTACCAATCCATATACGAGTTATTAATTCTCACTTGTTTATTACGTTCACATAGACATGTTACATTTAGGCGCTGGGAAATAGTTCGTTGTTTCCAATACTCTGTGTTCACACGTTCCTGTGAAGCTTACTTCGTTTGGTATATGACGAAAGCAGCGAATTCCAAAAAGGGAAATTAAAGCTACTTTTTTGCTCTCATAACAATTACTTTGTTTAGCTGACAGAAATTTAATATGAGATTAATTTCGGTAATTATGCCTAAAATCAACATACCACAATGTTTGAATCAAATATTAACAAGCTGGGATTGTCTTTAGTTTTCGGTCTAAGAACAAAGATGATGTGGTACAGATAGGTTCATTGGGCCTAAGCGGTATATCACTTGGATAATCTATGGGGGGTTTAGAGAGAATTTTAAAGTGTGCTTCATTCATGAAATCAGAATTTCCATCTAACTGGACTGACTCTTCTAACCTTGATGCAGAGAAAGCAAATGGCTGTTAAGACCGTGTAAAAGAGCTTGACATCTTGAAGCATGGTGAATGCAAGTAATCACCGGTACTTGCTGGTTGACTATTTATATTTTATTTGTGTGTCAATCAAGTAATGTACTGACTGTGTGAAGTTTCAGCTAAATTCCAGCCAGAAGCAAAGTAGAGTACAAGTTATGATACTATAATTCATCTTTTCTATTCGCGGTTAGTAGAAAAGTTTTCCCTTCTGTAAGAGGTAATATTTAAAAAGATTTTTAAAACATAATGCTCTTTCTTGTAGTGTTATATTTTTCTACAGAAAAAGTAGAACGCATGTCTTGAAAGTGTTTTCGTAATATCATGATTTAATTGGCAATCAAGATGTCCGTCAAAACGTTTAAAGTGTCTTTTTACAAAATGTTTATTTTTGGAAAAATTGTACTACGCAATAATATCGGTTGTTGTATAGAGCGTAACTAATTTATTTCCCTTTTGATCTGATGCAATGCTAAACCTGGAAAACCTTACACGTTTTACAGTATTCCATGTCTCTTAAAGACATTATTCCCTCCTGTATAAAGTATTTTATAACCAAAATAATAAGTATAACTTTTTTATAACAAAAAAAAGGTAAATTAGATATTTTTACACATACGAACGTAACGACTTTTATTCTATAGATAGGCACTCGACCAAATTATCCGGAAATAGAAATCTTCTGTCGCTCTAGAAAGACATATGCCAGCTAATAGTTGACAAAAAGACAGCGGACGGAATCTCTAGTGCAAAAACGTTAAGTATTTTTATTTATTTTTTTCTAAACTAATCTTAAATGTTTTATGTTACATTGTTTTTAAACTTGTTTCTTGTGTTTGTTTATGTATTTTGTCTGTATTTCTCCTATCTTTTTGTCTGTATTCCGTCTCATCCATCCCCCTCCTGCTACAAAGCTAAACGATAAAAACAAACAAAATGCCGGCAACTAACGATAAAAGAAAACTGCCGGAAATTATTCTCTAGTGTATATAAACTTAGGAATTTATAAAAAAAAAAGTTAGAACTTTTTTTTAACGAACAAAAAATGTAAATTAGATATTTTTACACATACGAACGTAACGACTTTTATTCTATAGATAGGCACTCGACCAAGTTATCCGGAAATAGAAATCTTCTGTCGCTCTAGAAAGACATATGCCAGCTAACAGTTGACAAAAAGACAGCGGACGGAATCTCTAGTGCAAAAACGTTAAGTATTTTTATTTATTTTTTATTTATTTTTTTTCTACACTAACCCTAAATGTTTTATGTTACATTGTTTTTAAACTTGTTTCTCGTGTTTGTTTATGTATTTTGTCTGTATTTCTCCTGTCTTTTTGCCTGTATTCGTCTTATCCGTCCCCCCTCCTGCTACAAAGCTAAATGATAAAAACAAAAAAAAATGCCGGCAACTAACGATAAAAGAAAAATGCCGGAAATTATTCTCTAGAGTAGATAAACTTAGGACTTTATAAAGTAGTATACTTAATATATACTATTACTGCAAGCTTGCCTGTATGGAAAATACTTGGTTCTTGCTGGAAAATCAAACAATCTAATATAGTTAGCCTTATGTTCAAGTACATTCGAAATATAATACAGTGCAAAGAAACAGTTACTCATGAAAACGAACCTCCTAAAGTAAAACCTTGAATAATTATTTAAACTCGAACGTAAATTAATATTAAGCCGAGTTTACAAATTGATAATAGTTAATTATTGGATTTTAATTGATTATAAGATGAAACTCTAATGATTCAAACTCGATAGATAACGACAAAGTTCCGCCCATTAATATGGGAGGGGAGATTATCATCAAAAGTGTCCTGAATTGTACACTTCGCACCGGACTTACTACTTAGATATAAATAAGTCACTTGTACCCATTCCTCTCCTCCCCCCTTTTGTTTAAATGGAGAGTAGATAATACAGTGGATGTGTTATCGGCAGCTCCAGTACCTCTCGCTTCTCCTATTTTGTCATTCAGTCCTCATTCAATGAGTGATTTTTCAGACAAAGGGCGAAGAAAACGCTGCTTAAAGGTCGTTAGTACTTGGTGACCAGTAGTCTGAGATGTCGGAAATTTTTCTATCTCTGTCTGTCCTTGTGGCCATATCACTAGTAAGGGTGCTGGAGGTAAACGTTTTGTCTGGGCTGACGTTATCCGCCTGATAGTCAGGGACCCGAACGTTGGATTAACCACTAAGGAGGCTGTCCTATCAGCAGGCGCAAAGTACTGGGACTGCTGTATTGCCATTTGGTGAGTGGATCTGGACCATGCAGTAGTCTCTGGTCGGACCTCTCGATGCCATACTAGTGGGTCATTGTTACGGCTTTACCTTTTCGTGTGCTACAAAAAAATGCCTGTCTTTTTCTCTCTTACTTTCCTTCTCTGTACTGCTCTAACCAAGTATGCCGACCTATTCCACAAATCCCAAAACCTCGACATGAAATATCTCCAGAATAAAAAACTCGATTAACCTAGAACCGCATCTTCCAACGTAGACCCCTACTACCAGGTCTACGTTCCAACATCAGGGGTCTACGTTCCAACCTTCCAGAGGTTGAAACCCAATTACAGGAGACGAAACCGGACATATTATTTTTAAGTGAAACTGGAATAGGGCCGACCACTTCCCTAGATGAGTTCATAATTAACGGATACTCCAATTTAACAGCTAAATCTGACACCCAAGATCGCCATGGGCATGAAGTATGTGCTTACATTAAGGATGGCACTCCGTGTGGCAGGGATATCTCTAGAGAAGATCCTAATTTACCCTATATGTACTTCAGGGTTGCACTTGCTAACACCACTGCATTTATATTTGCCCCCTATAGGCCCCAAAACAGCGGAGTTACTATCTTTAAGATCATATCTGAGAAAATAGACAACCTACTGTCTTCACATCCCTCGGCTAACATCCACATCTGTCGTGACGTCAACGTCCATAACGTGGAATAGCTGCCCCATTCAAATAAGACAGACGATGAGGGGAGGTTTTGTCATGATTTTCCCTTGCTTATGACCTCACTCAGATTGTTCGCGAACCCACCCGTGTGCCCGATACACCCGGTAAATATGAAAGCCTTTTAGACCTTTTTCTCTCAACTTCCCCTGAGCTATGTTCATGTTCCGTTCATTCTCCTTTAGGATCCTCCGACCACTCCGTCGTATCAGTTAAGATAAAAACGAAAGAAGCCCCCAGGCGTACCCCTCCACCGTACTGTATACCGATACTCTATGGCTGACTGGGATAGCTTCCGTACATTCATATCTGATTTACCTCTGCACTCCATGTGTCCTCTGTAGTATCAGATCTGAACGAATGGTTAATTGTAGGCATAGACCAATTCATACCATCTAAAAAATTCTAACAAAAACCTAACAGTCAGCCATGGTTCTCCTCAGAATGTGCTACTGCTATCGCGCACAGAAATCACTTTTTCCATAGCTACCAACTTAAGATGCACTGAGACTAAAACTGCTTTCAGGTCTGCCAGCCAACCACTGTAAAAGAGTAATAAAAATGCAAGAGAGCTATATTCCCAGTCTGTTAAATCCAAGGCAGCTGATCAGCGGCTTGGATCCCACCAGTTTTGGCAAATAACAAATAGGATCCTGAAAAGAAGTGTGCGTTCTATCCAACCATTATCAATGGACCAGAGGTCATCTCTCAGCGTCAGACAAGGCCAAACTTTTGCAAAGAACTTTGCAGCTAATTCTACCCTATGAGACGAAGGCCATCAACTCCCCATATTTCCTCCTATAACACAGAACAAGCTAGGTAACATACAAATATCCGTGCATGAGGTCGCCAAGCTAATAAAAAACCTAGATTCCAGTAAGCTACTAGCCCTGATGGCATTCCAATTATAGTGTTAAAAAAGCTTTCAACCAGAACTTGCTCCCATACTTACGAGACTATTTAAGCGCTGCTTTGAGGAGAACTGCTTTCTGAACCCCCTGGAAGACCCCTCATCAGTTTGCCCTGTATTTAAGAATGCAGGTGATAAGTCATCTCCTCTCAGTACCGATCAATAAGTCTCCTTTGTGTTATGGAGTAAGTTGCTGGAATCCATATTAAATAGAGAAATAGGCAACTACCTCAGCAGGAATAACCTTCTTAGTGACACACAATATGGTTTCCGCTCTGCAAGATCTACCGCAGATGTGATGACGGTTATATCCCACAGGATTAGTGAATCTCTTGACAAAGGCTTCCTTTCTAGGGCAATGCTCTTGACCTATGAAAGGCCTTCGACAAGGTATGACATACAGGTCTTCCTTACAAGATTTCCAGCTACGATAAACTGGAAATGTTTTCTCAATCATTAAATCATTTCTCTCCGATAGGTTCATGAGAGCAGTGGTAGATGGACAAAAATCGGAGGCCTGCAATATAAATGCTGGAGTCCTCTACATCAATGACCTCCCTAAACACATACTTAAATCATTCGTTGACATCTATGCTGATGACACGACCATCTACGGTAACACATCAAATGCTGTAAGGCAAAGTTCTCTCTGATTCTCTCTCCTCTGATCTCGAGCGCGTGGTTCAGATGGGGAAGATGTGGCTGGTTACCTTTAATGCATCCAAAAACCAAACTGCTATCCTTACATCATCAACGCTCTGATCCCCATCTGGCATCAATTTGTGATGGATGGCTCTCGTCTGGGTGAGGCCCCGTGTTTTGACAAGCTTCTGGGTTTGACCTTTACTCCTGATCTGAAATGAAACACGTACATCAAGTATGTTGCCAAGGTCGCTGGAAAGATGGTGGGATCCTTCTACCGCCCCAGAAGATATCTCACTACTGATGCAATTCTCTATCTATATAAAAGCCAAGTACGTCCAAGGATGGATTACTGTTGCCATATCTGCGAGCCTATCCTTGTTTTATCGTTATTTTCATGGCAGGTGCTCGTCTGAACTCCAATCTCTGGTCCCCCCTCGCCAATCCTTCACGAAAACACCCGTCTAGCTGAATCCACTGTGAAAAATTTCCCCCACTCTATATCTGTGCCTAAATCAAAACGCAGATTCCATGAACAAAGCGTCTTTCTTAGAACTGCACGCCTGTGGAACTCTGTTCCCTCTGCCTGCTTCCCTCCGGACTACAACTTGGGATGTCTTCAAGTCCAATGTTAACAAATTCCTAATGAACCGTCCCCTTAATTAAACACTTCATCATATATCCACACTATACGTAATGTACTTTCAATAACCCTTATCCCTGCGTGGCTTCCGGGCCTTGATAAGGGGTGATCACTGTTTAAAAAAAAGTACGAGATGGAATGATTAATGAGACTGTTGGTTAGGTAATGCAAATGCTGTTTATTTTACGAATAGAAAAACAAACAACAATAGGGTCAACGACATATATATATATATATATATATATATATATATATAAATGGGTTGGTCAGTGTAGAACGGCATATCTCTGCCAAACGCGCATATTATGTTAATGTCTTCCCCGTCCATGTGTCAAACACTTTTGATTTTCTATCTTTTTTTTTCAGTCGTCGTTGTTCATTATTAACTAACAGTTTATGTTAGAAAGGTGTTTAGTTTTCCAATTATAAAGGTATTTTTTCATATCAGACTTTGGCGGAGTCCAACAAGAAGTATATTATAAAAGAAGGCTTATACTGTCTGCCAAAACTCAACCGCTGTCGAATCACTCCGCTATCACATAACTATCCTAATTTAGAAGTATTTAAACAGAATTAGTCCGTAATCTACTGACTGCAATTGTGAACTTTCAACATAAATACTAGAAATGTATGCAACTGACCACAACATCACACGCCTCCACTGCATGTTCTTAAATGCCTGCATGTCCTCTACTTAAATATTTCATTCCCTGAAAACTGAAGCCTCTAAAATGTTAAACGCCTTAAGTATCATTGGCAATACCGCTTGTTTTCGTAATAACAATGAAAAAGTTAAAAGATAATAATGTAATTGCTCACTTTTCAAATAACATCGTTGAATAATGATGGATATGTCATTAATAGTCTTTTATTGAATTTGGGTTCACAGAAAAAGTGTCAACACACAGTCAGGGTGGTAGGGTCGGCTTTAGAGTTATCGGTATCTGTGAGAGGAAAAGCTGGAAGTAATAACGTAAAATAACATAGAGGTAAACACAACAGGCAAAGAGTCTAAGATGGAAGATCGCCACAGTTAGACATTCTTAACATGACTTATGAATCAGTCTTAAGACCAGGTTCTTTGACAGATTCAAACAAAGAGTCTAAAATCTAATATATCTGAGCTTCACCCTCTTTTCCATTACTTACATGTAGCAGCTCTATGCAAGTTTTACAATTTCCTGATGATATCCCCCGAAGTACATACACCAGGTTGGCAAAGCAAGCAGCAAAATATCACTCTTTCCCTTAGATCGAGGAACATTACTACTCTAATAATGTATTCCCTCGAATCGCTAATTTTCCCTTCCTGATTTTTGATTCTCCTAGTGAACTAACTAATGTAAGCAGTGAAACTACCAAAAGTTCGATGTAAAGCATTATTCCAAAGATATGCGTTTTACCTTACAAGTGGCAATATGCTTCTTTCGGGTGTGAAAAAGAGTTTAAAAACGATACTAATGAAAGTTACGTTTCTTCACCCCCCTCTTCTATTTGCTGTCAATGTTTGTTATAACACGAACACATACGAGACTTAATATGAAATCAATTTGTTATAAACAAATAATGCGCTCTTCGTTTGTGTATGAGACGTTCCCATCGAGACAATCGCTGAAAAATTAAAAACCATCTGAAAACTATTTGCAGTGAATGTTTAAACATACTATGATTTTATTTTGTACGGAAATGTTTTTGTCTTTACGTGAAGAGTATCGGTCTTTTTTCTGAAAATAGACGTAATTATACTTATGTTTATGTTTTTTTTTAGTAAAAAAAGGAAAAGTTGTAATAATAATAATAATAATAATAATAATTCGACCTTATAGAATAATAAAAAAGAGAAATGGAAAACAATAAGACAAAGAGGATGAATGTACGATTTCAATGCACGATATTATCTCTGCGTGTTCATTTTTTATTTACAACTATCAGATATACATTTATTTTGTTGTTGCAAGATCGTATGTAATAGAAATCTTTATTTTATTTCGAATTATGAAGCTGATGTTCAGTTGATTTATAACGATTTGAGATCGGAGGTCTGTAACTGCCATTATGTTCAGACCAAACGAATATACATTTCCCTGCCGATTTTTAACTTTGAAGAATAATTCTGTTTATTTTATTTATAATCATAATCAATGAAGTCGCTTTAGTAAATTGATAGTTATTCATGAATTCATTTATTGAAATTATCTTAATTATTAAAATAGAAAGTTTTCGTTTTACTGTTTTTTATTAAGAAACATTTACTATTTGAATAGTTATCACGACATAGAACGCGATTTTCTTTTCTTTTTAATTGTGAATTTCAAATTGGATGAAACAGAAATATCATCATTTTATCTCCTCAGGTTCCTTGCCCGAACCAATGTGAAGTATTCTCTTAAGCACGAGGGTTACACATCTATCCTTCACTTTACCCTTTTTTCTTTTACCTTTTCTTTGTATTCTTCCATTTCTTCCTTTTATCTATTAAATAAATACAAAAAAATACATCCCCAATCTAAATCACGTTGCAAATTTATAATTAAACGCAATATAGTGTTAATTAACCTATGAAAATATTTTCCGTCGATTTTAGAAAAAATAGGAGGCTAATCATGAATAAAAGAAAAAACAGCTCGTCAAATCAAAGTTCTGTCTTGGGGGTAGGTAACAAACGATATAAGACACAAAATATCAAAAAACACATGTAATCTAAAAAATGAAAACGTAATGTCCAATTAAATTTTTAGACGTTTTGATAAACGTTATTGCTGCATATTTTAATAAACAAAAGGAATGCGATTCCAGTTCAATTGGAATGTCATAGTGAGATGAACAGTCATACACTTGAAGTTAACACAGTAATATCCATAGAGACCTCATATAAAACCTTGTAACTAAATAATGGAACTTACTGGACAAACCTTCATTACCTAAGATTTGAATTGGTCGAGGTAGATTAGCGAAAAGATACACTTCGAAAACCAAATCTATTAGATGTTTTTCTAATACTTAAATTAAAATTATTATCTACAAATTAAATGTGTGTTTAAAGAATTATTGACACTTTTAAAATATTGTTCTGTAAGAATATTTTTATAGCAAATCATAGTATTTTTTCAAAATCAGGTCTTTGTTTATAAAAGTCATATTTTTTTTATATTTCTATTCATTTTCAATTTTCGATGCGAAGTGGACATTTTTTTTATTCGTTATTTGTTCAGAAAAATACAATTTAGAAATGTTTCCTTGGGTTAAGAGTATCACTTTAGTTTGAATACAATGTTTTTGGACGATGTTAATATATTTATTCGTCTAACGCAATTTTGTGTTGTTTAAAAATTGAAGTACAAATACGGACGCGTGATAGCCTCCCAAGTTTTTTGACTCACACTCTATTGAATGTAAGTGATTAAATTTTTCATGTCGGTATTATTGTCTCTACTCTCACTGTCAGTTCGTTTGATTTCATGACAGGATATAAAAATAATTATGATGCAGTTTTTTTTAATGAAATGCTATATATTTCAACTGACCGTTTCTTTATTCTTTTAATTTTATTATCTGCAACCACTAGTATCAATTCTCCCACTCAATATCTGTGCCTAAATCTAAACTTAACTTCCATGAACAAAGCTACGTTTCGTTAATTACCCGCTTACGGCACTCCATTCTACTGGCCTGCTTTCCCGCTACCTGCAGTATGATTTTCTTCAAGTTCAATGCAAACACGTTTTTATTAACTTGCGTCATTGTGTAATCAAATTGTACCGAATTCCAACCACTAACATGTATAGTTGTCTGTGTTTAAATCTAAACGTAAATTCTATGAACAAAGCATTTTTCCTAGAATTACTCGCCGGTGGAACTTTTTCTACTGGCTTGATTTCCAGCTACCTGCAATATAGTTATTTCAAGTTCAATTTAAACAATTTTTTGTAAAATCTCCTTCTTTAATAATCAAATTGTACCTAATCTCAATGACTAAAAATTATTACTCCGTTGTTTTGGTTTCCACCCAACAGTATTTAACGGTTATCTTCGCATGGTCTTTGAGCCTTGATAACTTGTGTTTTGGTTATAGAAAATCCAGTTGAGGATCATTGATCATATACCTTTTTAACAAAAACAATCTAACTGCATTCATATCAATGATGCATTTAATGAAGCTGCTAAGATTGGCAAGTAATCATATTAACTAAACATCCAGTTTTTATAAGCTTATTAGCCTGACGATCAAATTTAACTGTCTTCTCTCATTTATAGACCAATTTCTTTAATCATGGTAAATCATATATTCCAAAAGATGTTTTAGCTCAGTTCATTTATAGCATTTATAGTAAAACAGAGTGTGGTCAACTGTGTAATTGTTACAGATAATAATTATATCTCTGTCCACACAATTTACGTTGCGGATAAGTGACGATTGTACGGCTTATTGTGGTTTTATATAATCTCGTATGTAACAGTACTCCAAATGTCATATGATTTCCCTGCAGAGAGTACTCGATGATGTGTAATTTCTGTCTTCTTCTTCAAGTATCAGTTCTCTTATTACAGACACCGATGTCATGGCTCTCCAGTCTCCTCTGCATTCTGTCTTTCTGCTGAGATATATAATCGTGTCTCCAGTTGCGACTGACAGTAAATTGTTTTCGTTGTCTTCCTCTGCTCTTTTTTCTGGTGATTTTCCTTCTCTTCCACTAAATGTTGGAAGAGTAGTGATTTTCTTTATTCTGTCTAACATACGAATTCTTAGTTGTATTTCTTTCTGTCCATGAGATTTGGAGACTTATCCTAAAAACATATCTTCGCTGCTTTCAAACGACTTTCAACTGTCTTCGTTGGTTCATGTCTGTATCATTTACATTAAAAGAAGTACAAGTTCAACTTCACAACATGTGCTAATTTAGGGTTATCAAGTAAAACAGACATTTGTAGTCCCAATGTTAAATTCTCCTAAAAAAAACCCAACTTCTTCTGCAGAAGAATTAAAAAGAGTTAAAGAAAAACTCTATGAGATATGTTACCTTATGTATTCTATCCTCATCTATTTGCGGAAATTCGCATCCTGGTCCATTTTCTTATATTGCTTCTATTCTGTTCAGAATTGATTTATGATACAAATTATTTTATTCATTATTAATTAATGATTATGAGGGATAATCGGCGTTCCTCGGGACTATATAAAATAATTAGAAAAATGAAGTTGATTTTAAACATACTTATTATTTAAGAATAGATGTTTTTTTTTATGTCTATGCATCATTTGCGATCTTGAGCAAAAGAATATTTTACCTACGATAGGGTATTGCATATCATGTGTATTGAATAACGTAATATCCCTAAGACATGTAATTTACAGCGCGTATATTTAATAATTTTACCTTCTCTAAGACGGGTAATGTACAACAAATATTTAAAATAATTTTTCCTACTCTCGAAAAGCTAATGTAAATACATATAAGAAACAATGTAACGTACTCGCAACAGGCATTGTACAACAACATACGTGAGTTTGTAGATTGTGACAAAGAAACACTCCGCATTACTTGAACAGGACGTGATTTTTCGGATGTGGCAAGTAAGCAGGCAGCAAAATTGAATCAATGCATCTACTTTTTGGAATGTGAAATTAGAGAAGTCAGCATAATTTGATCACTGTGCGTGATCTATTCCATAAAAAATCAAGTATTTTCATGATTTGTCTGGAGCAAATTTTATACAAAATTTCAAGTTATTCGTGTCTTGTCTGGAGCAACTTTTATAAAACAAAAAACTCAAGCGGCGTTATGCCTTGTTTGATCGATTAATTTTTTAAAAATTCAAGTAGCTTCATGTGTTGTCTAGAGCGATTCCCATTTAAAAATTCAAGTGGCCTCATTCCCTTATCTGGAGCAGCTTTCTTAAAAAATAAAGTGTGTTCATGCCTTGTCTTGCGCGAGTTTCATGAAAAATTTCAAAGAGCGTCATACTTTGTCTGGAGCGATTTCCATAAAATTTGCAGGCGGTTTCATGCCTAGTTCCTCATCTAGCATCAATTGAAATGGATGGCTCTCGTCTTGGGTTGGCTTCATGTTTTGACAAGCTCCTGGGTTTGCCCTTTATTCATGATCTGAAATGGAGCACATATAAAGTCTGTTGCCCGGGCCGCTGGAAAAATGGTAGGATCCTTCTATCGCTCCAGAAGATATCTCACTACTGATGCAATTCTCTATCTCTATAAAAGTCAAGTACGTCCAAAGATGGAGTACTGCTGCCACATCTGGGCTGGAGCTTCAAAAAAACAGCCTATCCTGCCTTGACAAAGTAAAAAATAGACTTCGTGGCTTAGTGGGTGATGCTCTCTTCTCTTCTCTGCAACCTCTCTCCCACAGAAGAGACGTAGCGAGCCTGTCTTTGATTTATCGCTATTTCCATGGCAAGTGCTCGTCCGAGCTCCAATCTCTGGTCTCCCCTCGCCAATCCTTCATGATAAACACCCGTCTAGCTAAAACCACTGTCAGTAATTTCCCCCACTCTTTATCTATGCCTAAATCAAAACGTAGATTCCATGAACATAGCTTTTTTCTTAGAAGTGCACGCATGTGGAACGCTCTTCCGTTTGCCTGTTTCCCACTTGACTACAACTTGGACGTCTTCAAGTCCAACATAAACAAATTCCTGATTAATCGCCCCCTATAGTAAGACGCTTTATCAAATCTCCAATACCAACTATTACTACGATATTATCCCATTGATTATTGTACACAAAATAACCCTTATCTCCGAGTGGCTTACATGCCTTGATAAGTGGTGATCCCATGTAAAAAAAAAGTATGGAGTCATTTCTATTAAAGATTACAAGAGGCTTCATACCTCGACTCGGTCAATTTTCATAAAAAATTTCAAGTGTGTTTATGCCTTCTATAGAGCTTTTTCCATGAAATTATTTCAAGTGGTTTCATGCCCCGTTGGATCGATTATCATACAAAATCTCTAGTGGCTTTTTTTAGGGTGACTTTCATGAAAAATTTCAAGTTGCTTCATGCTTTTTCTGGAGTAACTTTTATATATAATAAAAAAAATTCAAGTCGCTTCCTTCTTTGTCTGTGGCGATTTCAATATAAAATTTCAAGTGGCTTAAAGCCTTGTCTAGAACAACTTTCCATGAACAATTACAGCTGGTTTCATGCCTTGTCCGGAGCAGAAATTCAGTAAAAAAATTCAAGTGGCTTGATGCTTTGACTAAAACAATTTTTATTAAAAAATTAAAGTGATGTCCTGTGTTGTCTGGAAAGAATTTAATGAAAGATTAAAAGTGGCTTTTATTGCCTTGTCTGGAAAGAATTTCATAAAAAATTCTAGTGGCTTAATGTCTTGTCTATTGCAATTGTACTAAAAAAAATTTCAAGTAACTTACTACTTTGTCTAGAGAGACTTTAATGAAAAATTCAAGTGACTTAATGTCTTCTCTGGAGTGAATTCCATAAAAAATTCAAGTGGCTTAATGCATTACCTGGAGCGACTTTATAAAAAAGTGGGTTTATGACTTGTCTGGAACGATTTCCATAAAAAAATCTGAAGTGGCTTCCTGTTTTCTCAGGAGCGATTTCCATAAAAAAAATCAAGTGGCTAAATCCCATGACTCGAGAAATTTCTATTAAAAATCGTTCTAGTAGCATTATGCTGTGTTTGGAGCAACTTTCATAAAAAAATACGTGGGTTCATGCTATGTCTCGGGCGACTTTCATAAAAAATTTAAAGTTGCTTTTACAAAATATTCGAAGTGGTTTTCTGCCTTTTCCATAAAAAGATTAAGTGGTTTCATGCTATGTCTCGGACGACTTTCATAAAAAATTTAAAGTTGCTTCCTGCTTTATCTAGAATGTTTACTATAAAAATATCATGCGTGTACGAGGGGTGTGCAATAAGTAATGCCCCTGACCCACTTCCAGTTGTCTGATCTAGCTGAAATTTTGCATGTGTAATGATTTATATCTCTACGGGTTATGTGGCAAATTGCAGCTCTGAACTAATTGTGGTTTCTGTTTTACAGGTGTTTGAACTGAATCAGGTGTGAAATGGAGCCTGTTGAATGTCGAGCAGTGATCCGGTTTTTGTATTTGAAAGGATGCACACCACATGAGACTTTTGGTGAAATGAAAGAAACTTATGGTGATTATGCCCCATCATATGACCTTGTAAAACGCTGGAATCGTGAATTAAAACATGGCCGGAAGTCTTTGGAAACAGCTCCTACACCTTGTCGCCCGTTCTGCCATTGATAAGCCATCTGTCCGTCAAGTTGAGTCTGCCATTTTGGAAGATCGGCACATTACTATTCACCAAATAATCCAAGATATCAAGATTAGTACAGGGTCTGTAGAAACTATCATTCATGACCATTTGCATATGTATAAGGTGTCTGCCAGATGGGTTCCCAGGTTGCTCACACCATTCACGACGCGAGAATGCGTCGAGTGCTCGAGGATGAATTTGGAGATATGCCAAGAAGATGAGTCAAAGTTTTCCAAAAGACTGATTACACAGAATGAAACCTGGGCCCATCACTATGATCCAGATACCAAAGCCCAGTCAATGCAGTAGAAGCACTTGGACTCACCACCTCCAAAGAAGGCTTCGCTGGAAAGGTCATCCTCACAGTCTTCTGAGACCAGGACTGGGTAGTGATGACAGATTTCCTGGCAAAGGGAAACACAATTACAGGAACCTATTATGCTTCACTTTTTAGGAAATTAAGGGAAGCTATCAAAATTAAGAGACGGGGCAAGATCAGCAAAGGTACCCTCCTCCCGCAGAACAACGCTCCGATCCACAACTCTCATGTCGCCAGATCAGAAGCACGGGCGTGTGGGTATAAAATTCTCCCATCCTCCCTACTCTCCTGACGTTGCACCCTCTGACTTTCACCTCTTGCCAGCCATGAACTTGTTTTTGAATGGAAAGCGTTTCCCAGATGATGCAGCCTTGATTTCTGAAGTCACGTCGTGGTTGCAGGACGAACCTGGGGTGTTCTACAAAAACAGTTTCCAGAGCTGCATGAAACGATGGGAGAAATGCATAACTCAGGGTGATTCCTATGTAGATAAGACTAATAACTCTGCCAAATTTCGTTGCTCTACTTCTATGGGAGGTGGGTCGGGGTATTACTTATTGCACGTCCGTCGTATCTAATATGTTTAATTTTCCAATACATGTGAATACGAAATATTCTTCATGGTTCCAGTTTCAATGCAGATGAACAGATTGCCTGGTTTGCCGACTCTAGAACACGCAACATATAATTGCCTATGTGAGAAGCAATCAGTGTGTAAATATAAGGCGCACAATTCTAAAGACTGTCCCTGAGTTTTGTGTATGATGATAGCAAATGCCAGTCTAATTGGGAATTGCAATCGCTTAAATTGAAACGGCATGTCTGTAGGAATCATAAACATGCACGAAATCAGGACATCCTCAACTTGAAAGGCCCCGTCAAAATTGTGGTGTCTATTTGGTTAGTTAAGTTAGACGTGTGCCATTATAAAACTTAGGCTTATTAATATTTCACAACAGGATGATTGGCACGCCAATTTTCCATTGCAGTACATGTGGTGGCATACCTGACAAATCTAGAAGATTAAAAAATTATGTTGGATAGTTAAGTGCTTCGTCTGCTTCAACAACAATGTCGACGGAGTTGTATGTTCGAATGAATAGTATTGTTGAGTTCATGAACATCTTTGTTCTTGGGTGAGAGAATAGCTCGTTCACTCAACCAACTGAGATTCTTTTAGTTAATTTGGATATCCTGAAATACCTTTGTAATCAATTCTTTTTTAGGGGGGGTCACTAAATTACAAAAATTGTGTGGCAATGAAATTCGCCTTGAGGTAAGATTAGCCGGCACTTTTCCATTCCCAATTTCCAGCAATTGATTTGAAAATTACTCCGCTGATTGATCGTTTTGCTGTTGGACGCACATGTTTCCAGTAAAATGTAATGTCCTTACAGGTCGCCAAAAAGTGGAATATTTCAGGCAAGCTGTTATTTATCTGCGGGTGTTGATCGAGAACTTATAGGTAATGTTTGCCTGAAATGTCCAGCAAGCAACATTGTTGCATTCCAAAATAGTCGGTCATTTCCACGCAAATCTTGCAATGATCCTCCAGTGATTTTTTTGTGCCATTATGCATTCCTCTAAAACAGTAAGTTTACATTTCTGCAGTAACATTCCCATACTTGATGTTTTGGAAATGTTGCACATGGAACTTTCCATAAATTGCATATTTAATGGTAATAATAAAGCAGAATGAGCAGTTCTTCTATCTGGCAGTAATGTTGAAGCTATTCCAGATGATGCAAGTGGTAAGGCTATGCCATAATGTGATCGAATGTTTGCCAAAATTAATTTAAGAAGGTGTTACCAATTCCTCCTGGCGCATCTAAGAAAAAATTATTCAATCCCATTATTGAAATCCTGAATTACTTTGTTATAAAAGCCTTTTTGCTCAGATGTAAGTTTTTTTTTAATATTTGAATGAATGTACAACAAAAGATCATCTGTTATTTACATTCATTCTGGCGCAATTCTACATCAATCAAAATCGCAGCTGATCGATTTGGTGATGCCATTCTTAACTTTTAACTTTTAAAAAATTAGATAGACACAGTTACAATATCAGAGACTCCCTTGAAGTGCTTTGTGCCTGACCTAGTCTATGGACTTGAACAATAAACCACGACACTATGTACCTATAATTCCTCTCAAAACTGAAAAATACCGCTGCTAGTATACTACATATATCCCATAGATACTTTGCCTCCAAGATGACTGCCATTATCTGTTTTGCCTGACCTCCTCTTTTTTAACTCCACCCATACTCTATACCCTAACGTGTAAGTATACTGCACTGTTACTTTAATCCTCTCTCTTGATCACTAACTATATTTCCTAAGTTATCATGAAATGAAATCCATTGCACGTAACTTAGAGGGGTCCTAGCTCTCAACCTTAAACCCTAATAGACGAACTTTTCGTAATTCAATACACATTAACACCTAAAAATGTCTTAGGCATGCTTCTGATTATACTCTTATCCCAAAACTAAGCTTCTAAGTAAATACTTACTAGGCTTAGTCCTATATATAGATTAAAAGTGATCTACCCTTACACTTTACATCTTCGTTTGATAGGAGATAGTAATGCAATAATTTCTGCACAAACTGAACCGGTACTCATCGTAATACAAATTTCCGGATATTAAGAGAAATGCGAAGTCATCTTCCCTCGTTGGAAATCTGAAGACAACATACTCAATATCTAAAATTCCAATCATTCGTATACACTGAAAACATGCCATTTATTCATCTTTATTTAACTATACATATAGAATATGCCATAACTTGTATCTTCCAGGTATACCTGTACTTAACTGTATTCCAAATAAAATGTTCTGTTATATCTATATTGAGCATATATCTTATCTTTCAGTAATATTAAATACTCAGTCTGGGAACAACTTTAAATTTCTGATATTAAGTAGATCATACTTTAACGTATTATCCTATTCCCGAACTTACAAAACTATATCTAACCTTACATAAATTCGTCTCTCTCAAATCAATGCTGTTGCAAATGCAGTGCTTCCACTGCATGAATTCTTACCTATCCCCTCCCACATTAACACTGAAAATGGAAAGCATAGTAATGTCCTTTTAAGCATCTCGAGTAGTAAAATTTTACAGTAGATGTTAATCTAAATAACCGTTATTTCTGGGGGGTTTTTTTTCGGTAGATATTAACCTAAAAACCTGATTAATATTTACTACCCATGCGGAGTCAGAGAATTACCTGGATTAGGACCCAGGTGCAGAGCGAACCCTCTCAGTGCTGATGGACCCGTGGATCCTACCAGGTCATCCGTATAGGAGATGCAAAACTCTGAAGCCAAACCTAGGGGAGGGAGGCCTCTTCAGTCCTGGACGACAAACTTCCTAGAGCTGGTGACTAAAACAAATCACGGGTTGGCAAACCTAAACTGCTTAAGGAGGAGATAAGCTCTGTCTGTAACCTGCCTCGCATGCTCCTTCTTTGCCTATTAGCCAGGCGTAAAGGTGCTTTCCAGGGACTCGTCAGAATCGCCCAATGGTTGACCTTGTTTCCTGACTAGGGCGATTAATGTCGTTTTTCCCCGCTCTCGCCACATCCCATCCCCCTAAACTGGACAATTTGGGGGTGCTTCAATACCATATATGTCGGTGCAGTTGGACTGGGCTGACTTTGCCTAATGGATTGAGAGTACCGGATTGACAGTTTCCTGGCTGCTGTTTCCGACTGATAGTACAGGGGTCCTAACTCTTTGGTGGCGCTTAGAGCGACTCCTCCATCAACAGTTGTATAATATCGGGATGTTTGTAGGCCATGTCGCGCATGTAAAGGGACCCTGCACTCATCCTCGGTGGGCTTTCGTGAGGCCTATATCCTGTGGGTGAGAACTGCTGATGGTCTACTTGTGTTGCATGTCTGATATTCTGCACCACCACTTGTTCAGCACGCGTCACTCCCTCATCCTGACTGAGACTTTTAAATTAAGCAAAATTGACATCTCAAGCAAAAGTTACGTTTAAACCAGAACCAAACTCAAAGAAACCTAACCTGCCTCCTCTTTTGAGGCCTACATTTACGAATATCCGCGGGCTTAGAACTAACTTAGATAATGTTGAATCATATCTCCATGTAAACACCACGGATATCTTAGCATTAAGTGAAACTAACCTTCACCCCTCCATTCCATCTAACCACTTTTACATGCCTGGTTATCTCCCAATCTTCCGTAAGGACTTAGAGTCTATATTCGTAACACCCTTCCCCTGACGTGAGAAATAAAACTAGAATGAGACGACCATCCGACTAAATATGCTAAATAATACAAGCTTCCTGTATTTTCTCTATTGCTCTCCCTCAACACAGGACTGTACCATAATAAACAAGGTCTCTGACAGAATAGATATAGCACTCTCCCTCGATACTAGTGCACAAGTACATGTGTTTGGTGACTTCAATGTCCACCACAGTAACTGGCTTGGATTCTCTAATTACATAGACATAGCTGTTAGCACAACACATAGCTTCTCTATATCCCATTCCCTATCTTAGGCGGTTACATTCCTGACACGTTTACCAGACCAGCAAAACCAACAGGCCTCACTTCTAGGTCTATTTCTTACAACATCTCCCGATATAAGTAAATGCCCACAGCCCACTCGGGAATGCTGATCACGCTGTGATAATGGAAGAAATCACCCTAAATTCTCGCCCTAAAACTGAAGACCCACTACTCAAAAGAACGAAGTATTACAAAAAGGTTGACTGGGAAGCCACCAGGGCACTCATCAGAGATGCCCCATGACAAAATATCTATTTTCTCCCAGCTGAACAGTGTGCAAATGAGACCATTGAATTGTTCAAAACTGCAATTGAGCAACATGTTCCCACACAGAAATTCTATAGCAAGCCCCACTCTCCTCAATAGTTTAGCCTTGCTTGTGCAGATGCCATTGCTCAAAGGCAGCACGCGTTCTGCAGATTCAAGCGACATTAGTCCAGTCAAACAGACAGAGATATATAGAAGCCAGAAATAATTGTAAGAGAGTAATAGCGACAGAAACCACCAGGAAACGCATCGAAGCAAAGAAATAATAGATCCGTGGTTTTTGGAAAATCTACAACAATGTAGTAAATAATAGGCAGGCAACGATCCCCCCACTATCAAACAAGCATGAGGTTGCTTGCCAGTCGGTGTACCTCCAACTCCATACTTTGTTTATTATCGTACAGTCCTGGGTTGAGGGAGAGCGGTAGAGAAAATATAGGTAGCTAATATTATTTTGCATATTTAGTCTGCTTGCCAGTCGGTATACCTCCAACTCCACACTGGAACCGGCACACCACTCCCTCCCCGACTTTCCTTTGCGGATAGACGCCACACTAGACGATTTAATAATTACCCCTTCCCAGGTGCATTGTATCATAAAAACCTAGACACCTCAAAAGCATGTGGACCTGATCTCATCCAGGCTGTGCTTATAAAACAATGCTCTGCCGAACTTGCTCCAGTTCTCTCCAAAGTTTACAATAAATGCATTAACGAATCTTGCTTTTCCGATTGCTGGAAAACCGCTTTTGTCGTACCAGTCGTCAAGAATTTTGGTGAAAGAACTGATCTAAAGAAAAATTAGATCATATGGTATCACTGGAAGAATACATATTGTAATTAAATCCTTTTTAAATAAGAGAAAATCCAAGTTGTCCTCGACGGTCGTACATCTAAACAATATAATATAAATGCAGGAGGACCCCAGGTGTCTATCCTTAAACCTTTATTCTTCATGTTATTCATAAATGACCTCCCTGATAAATTTGTTTCGGAGATGGGTACATTTACCGATGACACTACACTCTATAACAGGCAGCAGGGGAAAATAAATGAACACACATCATAGGATATAGCAGAAGCACTAAAGGATGACCTCCAATCTAGTGGAATGGGGACAAAAATGGATGGTCACATTAATGCTGCCAAGATTAAGCTTGTTTCGTTCAATAACTATAAGAAACCTTTTCTACCACCAATAGAAATGGCCAAGAACACACTGTCGGAAAGTACATCCTTTAAACTCCTCGGCCTAACGTTTCCATGGAACATGAACTGGAATATATACATTGAGAGCATTGCCAAGGCTGCTGCAAAGAAGGTGGGTGCTCTCTACCGTGCCAGAAAATTACTTACATCTGAAAGTATCCTGTACCTCTACAAGGCCACCACTGGTGCATCTGATGCTTGTCTATCATTTCTGGATAGGGTTCAAAAGAGAGTCGTCAACCTGATAGTACCTGAACTGTCATCTAGGTTTCAGCTTCTGTCCCATCGACGAAATGTTGCATCCCTCTGCCTGTTCTACAAATATTTTAATGGTGAATGCTCTGACGAACTGCAAGCACATGTACCCGCTCGACGTGACTACCCCCGACTAACCTGACAAACAACTAAGTCCCACCCCTTTACAGCAGAGATCCCTATGTGTAAGAAAGCCTATTACTCCAACAGTTTCTTCCTCATAACTGAAAGTCTTTGAAACTTCCTGACTGCTTTCCCAACTGTACTTACATGATAAGTACAAGTGTAATGTGAACAAACATCTTTCTACTAATCTCCCGTGATAATGCCCTCGCAAATTATGTCCCCGATAGTAGCCCCTACTTCAAAGTTGTACTTGCTTTTATTTTAATAACATAAAAACATACGTAGATTCCAATGAGTTAATGTCTAAAAGTATCAATAGAAATGGTAACGTAGAAATTTTCAAACGAACAAAACAAGACATATATATATATATATATATATATATATATATATATATATATATATATATATATATATATATATATATATATATATATATATATACAGTGATGATCATATTTATTGGCACGGTAAAATAAAAGTTAAATTTTGTCTAATAAATTCTAAAAAAGGGATTAAATTAAAGAAAATAACAAAGTATATTATGTATTTTTAACTGGCCTTTCCGATGCAGCAATCGGATTTAGAAAAAATAAATAACAAATGAACAACAAACATAATTGCAAAAAACCCTTGCCTTGATTACCTTCCTCAGTCGCTTTTCATAGTTTACAACCAAGTTGTTGCACTCTTCAGTAGTAATTTTAGCCCACTCTTCCTGACAATAATCCTCCAATTGAATAAGATTCTTAGGCTTCCTTTGCATTACCCTCAATTTTAATGTTCTCCATAAATTTTCAATTGGATAAAGGTCTGAGCTTTGTGATGGCCACTCCAAAACATTAATATGATTGTCCTCAAGCCATTTCTTAGTCAGTTTAGCCGAATGCTTTGGGTCATTATCTTGCATGAACCACCAACGACGACCAATGAGAGCTCTTTAGCAGAGTCTTTCAGGTTTTCATCCAATATTTTAACATAATCTTCCTTTTTTATGCTACCTGTGACCTTAACAAATCGCCCTGGTCCAGAGGCAGCAAAGGATCCCCAAAACATCAAACTGCCTCCATCGTGCTTCACTGTGGGTATGGTGTTCTTAGGCAGGAAAGCTTCGCCAGATTTTCTGTAAATATAAGACACTTTATTATGGCCAAATAACTCTATTTTCATTTCGTCAGTCCATAGAACACGTTTCCAGAATGCAACATCTTTATCAATATGACGTTTTGCAAAGGCTAGCCTTGCTTTCAGGTGCATAGGCTTCAATAAGGGAGTCTTTCTCGGACGACATGCTTTTAAACCAGCTCTCTTCAAAACTCTACCAACTGTATGTCGAGATACATTCACTCCAGAGGTGCTCTGTTCATCAACAATCTCCCCAACACAGATCCTTGGGTTTTGTTTTACTTGTCGAACAATTTTCCGTTCATCTCTTGGGGAAAGAATCCTTTTTCTCCCTCTACCCTCTAAACTCATAACGTGGCCTTGCGATTTGAACTTGTTTATTATGGCTCTAACAGTGGATTTGGGAAGGTTTAGCTTCTTTGAAATCTTATCATAGCCCTCCCCATTGGTATGGCATGCTACAACAAGCTTCCTGACGTCTTCGCTGTGTTCCTTAGTTTTAACCATGGCGATTGAAAATTATAATTTAGTCACTTCTAATAGTTTAAATAAATTGCTATCTAAAAATTATCTGAAAAAAATTATTCACTGAATTAGCGTTAAACAAGCATAATATGGCTATAAAAAAGTTCAGAAAGCACGTAAACCGGAAATTGATTGATATTATACTGATACTAATAGAAAAACAAAGCCGTGCCAATAATTTTGAACAAGGGTTTTTTGCAATTATGTTTGTTGTTCCTTTGTTATTTATTTTTTCTAAAATCCGATTGCTGCATAGGAAAGGCCAGTTAAAAATACATAATATACTTTGTTATTTTCTTTAATTTAATCCCTCTTTTAGAATTTATTAGACAAAATTTAACTTTTATTTTACCGTGCCAATAAATATGATCATCACTGTATATATATATATATATATATATATATATATATATATATATATATATATATATATATATATATATATATATATATATATATATATACAGGGTGTCCAAAAAGTCTGGCTACATAATCTATAGAATTCTTCCACAAAGTCTTGCTCCATAATGTAGCCAAACTTTGTGGACACCCTGTATATTCATACATATACATAATTTCATATACATACATGGACATAATTTCATGTACAGGGTGGGCCAAAATTAGGGTCCTTTCTTTAAATTTGAATAATTTCCACAAAATAAAAGTTAAACTCACCAAACTTTATGTGTGTGTAGACTGGCCCTTCCGAGATTTTTTTGAAATAAACAAAACAAATTTTGGCCGAAAAACACTTCTTAAAACTTACATGAATTTATGAATTTTTAAAAATAGGACCCTTATTTTTGTCCACCCTATATATATATATATATATATATATATATATATATATATATATATATATATATATATATATATATATATATATATACTCGCTAAGTAGACACGAAATTTTACCACTAGACTTTTTTGTGAGGACGAACAAACTTTTTAGCGAGTAAATGAAGTATCTCATTTTTTTTTAAATTTTCCCTAATGCTTTTTTGTGTTTACCATCATATTTCGATTTTATATTATTTTTTGAAATCCTAATTATTCTTCGCTTTAGATTTGTTTAGCGAGGTGCAAAACTAGTCAGCACGCTCTTGCACTTTTATTTTTTTAAATTCATTATTCTACAATTATACTTTAATTATCAATAAGAAATTCTATGCTAAAATAATTTTTAAATATATATAAATAAATATGTATATAGCGATGGATTACCATATATACATATATATGCATTGAAACAACATTTCTGAAATAATTTTATGAAAAATATGTTAATATATATTTTAAATACATTTTAATAAACATTTGTTTCTATCTACAGTAAGAAATATTATACATTTTAATAACGATGTTTTAAAATGGTTTCAACAGTGAATTGTTAACGCTCACAACAAAGATTAATAAATGCAATTGTGACATTAAAAGTTATTATTGTGTCATGTGTGTTTAGATTTGTTAATTATAAATTTCCGTTGGTAAATTTTAACACGGGTATAGTATGCCATTAAATGAAGACCTTTATTTGGTTTAAAATTTTCTGTATCAGTTTTATTAATAAAAATAAACCACATAAAGAATGTCTTCTAGACACATTTACAATAACAGTTTGTAGAAATTCGAATGTAAATCTTTCGTGCCGTTGCGTAGACGAAATAGAAAGGGAAACGGTTACACAAGAAAAAGAAAAGGGGAGCACGGGTTAATTGAGAAACGATTAAAGGGAAAACGATCAATGGCAGACAGAGAAATAAAAATGAATAAATAGTAAAATGAATAGAAGAGGATATATAGAGGTGATCGGCAAGATTAGAAATGACAAAGAAGAAAACATCGAATGAGGAAAGTTATGCCACAGAAAAGAAATAGCACAGCAGAGAGAGTGAAAAGAAAAAGGAAAAGAAGAAAATGAAAGTCAATGACAAAAAAATGTAAATTAATTAAAATGTCAATCATTCGGAAATAATTGTTCAGTACCCTTACGTATTATTTCTCCGTGGGGGTAGGGTAGAACACACCGTTTTTGTAATGTGGGGGGATTTTAGAAAAATATAATACTGTTCTTTTCTTTATTTTGTCCTCAGTGTTTTATTGTATTTTTTATTCGTTTCCTTTACATTTCACAACTAATTACACAAATTTTATCATGCCATTTTATTAATCTATTGATTTGTGTTACTTGATACGCAATAAAATATGACAGCCAAATCTTGGAATTTTCAAGAGAAATCCACAGATGGAGCGCAATAAAGTCGATCGCTTAACACACGAAACTCGTATTTACAGAGTCTAAAGGAAAAGAAAATGGAATTGTTCAGCTGGAGGTATTTGATCAGTAAAATCCGGTTGTTTTGATTCGGCACAGATGAAAGAACTGTCATCGTTTATTATTCGAGGGCTTTGTGTTTTTTAGCACATACACACATATATATATACATATATATGTAGAGAAAGTGAAGGGGTGGAGGGAGAGAGCCAGAGAAGGAATGAGAGAGAGCGAGAAAAAGAAGTACAGGAACAGACAGGCAAATTAACGTAGACAATAAAATGGTAAACATAAATAGAGGAGCAAAGACTCGAATGAGAAAGTGGCGAAAAAGGAAAAGAGGATTGTATAAAAGTTGAACAGAAAGATAGGAAGAGAAATAAATATACTAGAAGAGATAAAGGGGGGGAAGAGACACAGAATATAGTGTGAGGAAAAAGAAGATAGTGGTGATTTCAGCGAGAGGGAGAAAGAGAGCGAGAGAGGGGGGAAGAAATAGTGGATGTGTTGATACAAGGAAAATGTTGAATTTGTATCACATGGGAGACAAAGTAAGGACAACATGTGAGAGATAGAGAGAGAAGAACAGGAAGAACGAGGAATAGCTTGATATCGAAGACGCAAAGCGATTGGTATCGGAAATGAGAAGCCTGTGATCGAAAAAAAGAAAAAAAAAACAAAAGAAAATAGACGCAAGACGACGAAGATGGAAAAGAAAAACTTGAAGAAGTAAAGATAGATGAGAAAAGGGTAAATAAGAACATAGAGAGAAATAAAGAAAAAGAAGGCAAAATATAATGAGATAGAAAGAAGTAAATAGAGAGCTCCAGGATTAAAAAGGTAATAAAAAAGTGGAACATAGCAAACTGAAAAAAAAAGAAGAAACAAGAAGGCAGAAGAAGAGGAATAATAATAAGAAGCAGTAGCAGCGAGTTACAATGAAGAAGATTAAGAAAGTGTTCTTATATACTTTACGGCATATCAACGCATATTCGGTTATTTGACACGGAACCATCTTGGAGAGGCCCCATGTTTTGACAAGAGCCTGGGTTTAACCTTTACTCCTGATCTGAAATGAAACACGTACATCAAATATGTTGCAGGGACGCTGGGAAAATGGTGGGATCCTTCTACCGCTCCAGAAGATATCTCACTACTGATGCAATTCTCTATCTGTATAAAAGCCAAGTACGTTCAAGGATGGAATACTGCTGCCACATCTGGGCAGGAGCTGCTAAAAACAGCCTATCCGGCCATGACAGAGTACAAAATATACTTCGTGGTTTAGTGGGGGGTGCCTTTTTCTCTTCCCTGCAGCCTCTCTCCCACAAGAAAGGCGTTGCGAGCCTGTCATTGTTTTATCGTTATTTCCATGGCAGGTGCTCGTCTGATCTCCAATCTCTCGTCCCCCCTCGCCAATCTTTCACGAAAAACACCCCTCTGACTGAAACTACGGTCAATAATTTTCCCCACTCTTTATCTGTAATTAAATCAAAACGTAGATTCCATGAGCAAAGCTTCTTTCTTATAACTGCACGACAGTGGAACTCTCTGCTGCTTGCCTGTTTCCCACCTGACTACAACTTGGACGTCTTCATGTCCAATAAACAAAACTCCTGACATACCGCCCCCTTAAGTAAGACACTATCAAACCCCCTAGTACTAATGATTACTACAATACTATCTCATTGATTACTGTACACGTAATAACCCTTATCCCTGAGTGGCCTTCGGGCCTTGATAAGTTGTGACCCCCATGTACAAAAAAAAAAACTCCGTTGTGAACGCTTATCTATATACAACTGGTTGAATACAAGTAACCATTTTCGCTTACTATTTTTGGTGGCATCATAACTCGCGACAAATAGATGATAATTATTATATTATGGTGTTTGCGATCATCATGATAATCAGAATGCACACTATCTCCGAGCCAGCAGATATGTCAGATACATCGTCACCAAGCGTATGTGATCAATGGATGGGTAAACATAGAGAGTAATCCTCCTGAAAGCATACCTAGAAACATGAAGATATTCACGATCATTCCACCGACGGCCACATCGTCTTCATCTAACAACCTACAGACAAAAAAAGAAGACAAGAGAAAACAATTACGAAAACTGTCAAATTCGTATGGAAAAGACAACAAAAAATAAACAGAGAAGAAAATCCCGGTGCATAAGTATGATGTCCGTAAGGTGGACCCATATAACGGGTGTTGCTAGGCGTCATACATGTAGCTTGGTGTTTATTTTGATCAGGTATAGTCAATGCAATATCAAATTTTATTCATATGTTGGCTAAATCAATGTTTTCAACGGCCTTCCAGTGGCCTTAAGGATTTTGAAATATGCTTAGATGTTTCACTGGGCGTGGACAGGGACTCAAATCATATTTATATGGGGTTTAAAATCTATGTTATTCTACTGGTGTACATTTATCAAATTTTATTTTATAGATCCGTTGATCTGAAGAATACATAGTATAGAATTAATTGCTATTACTCGAAATCTTGTTATACTTGTAGCCAAACAGGATATTTCCCCCTCTCCTACTGAAAGAAACATTACCCCAGGGGGAACGTGAGATTGTGAAGTCAGTGCCCCAAAAACGGGAACTCTGACCTGCAAAAAGTGCCTGTGCAGCTCTCTCGGCATTCCCCACTAAGGGTGCCTCAGAAGATAAGCATTTAATAAACTCCTTTTAATAGAAAGAAAGGAAAGCCTGGACAAGTGGACATACTAGAACTGCATAGAGCGAACACCTCACCGCCATCAAAAGGGGCCAAAGCATTACAGAGGTCTAATCTCTATTTAGGAGGTGAGCAAATCTGCTTGCCTAATTTTTAAAAGAAATTAATTCAAAAGTAGTTTAATATAATCAAATATGATTAAATAAAAATCTCGTTCTGTTATTATTTGCGAATTTATTTGGAAGAATTAGTCTAATTATATTGTCCTATTCAAATTTAGATTATGTTAACGTTTTAACCGTACTGTTTTAAAATGAAACAGATACTGTTATGGCTATTGTGTTTCATTGTTACGTTAACACATATTTTTAGCATAAATTACTATATTTTCTATGTTGACCTGTAATTTATTTTGACACTGAAAAAGAGTCAGGCAACACAGTAACAGACGTTGATTAAATCTGCTAAGCTTGGACGGTTCAGAGCCGTAATTTTCCTAGTAGTAGAGTCAAACTCGAAATACTGACGTCACGCCTGAGGTCCCAGCAATCAAGATCTGTCGAACAGTCAAACTGGCGATAATGAATGCGAGCTTTTTACCGAACACGATGTACGTCGCTGTAACGATACGAAAGGTAAAACACTTGAGATCGAGACTAACATTTTGCTACGGTTTTTGACTCCTGATATTCAAGAATAAATATATTTTCGAAATATATGATTATTACGCTTACAAGTTTTAATCGTGAGTAGGAAGACAAACCGGAAAATTTTCCGCGTAAAAATTATTTGTTTAGCAGTTTTAAAAGTACTTCTTGCCTTTCTGACGACAAATGTGCGGTTTATATATTCTTTTGGGAAATACATAGTTAAAAGATAAATAATTGAACACCATTCGCTCCATTATAAAGAAAAAACCTTGAACGAATCTCACTCATATTATTTACAAACAGGTGCATTTAACTTTCAAAAAATGACGTCTGAATTAATAATTAACTCCACTGAACAAATATAAAACTTTACAATAATTTTCCGTAGGGCGAAAATGTAAAACATGTCTCATCTTCCGCGAAAAAACGTGTGGCTAAGTGGTTAATGTACTGGGAAAATTCCAATCCTGAAAGTGACATTTTTCTGAAGTTTTATTGTTAAATCCTCATATAAAATTACTATTGCGAATTACTTTGGATCTTTATTCAGTTATGGTTGAGGGAACGATAACAAGTTGACCCCCTGAATGAAATAAAGGGTTCCCTTCGAAATTTCGTGAAAGTTTCCGAAATACATCTGACGAAAGTAGAAAGTTATATCGACCGAAACGTGTTTTTGTTATTTCCTAGCACTAGATAAAATATTTATTAAATCTAATTTTTAAGGCTTACCAACGATGAAATGTTCATTTAATTAAAAAACTAAAAGACCTATAACTTAATTTTCCTAAGATATACCCGTGTATTTCTTCTTCCATAATTGAAAATTATTTTTAATTAATTATTTAACATAAAGAATATAAAAATTCAAATATGAATTATTTGTGCATATGCTATTTTCTAAACATCTTATTGAACTTTAAATTACATCACTATTCATTGAGAAATCAATCTACGAACGTAATCAAGAAAAAATAAGATATTTGTTAGTGGCTAGAATTTTACAAACCCTATTCTAAAGAAAAACCTCCTATATACTTACTTAATCATAGTTTTAACTAGTCTAAATATATAAGTTTATTTTTTTCATATTTTTTTAATTTAATTTTTACATTTATTTTATTTTGGTTATTTATATATTTTAACGTTTTTCTCTTTTATATTCTTAGAGAAAAATTATTGAGGGAGAAATTCTACCGACAAGACTACTACGATAAGGTATGGCATAAGGGCCTACTTTACAATATCTCTAGCTACGGTATAACTTGAAATGTTTTCTCAATTATTAAATCATTTCTCCCTGATAGGCTCATACAAGTGGTGGTTGATGGGCAGAAATCAGAGGCCCTCAGTATTAATGCTGGAGTCCCTCAGGGGCCTATCCTTGGCCCAACTCTCTTCCTGATCTACATCAATGATCTCCCAAAACACATACTTAAATCGTTCGTTGACATCTATGCTGATGACACGACCATCTATGGCAACACATTTAAGGCCGTAAACGACAACGTTCTCTCTGATTCTCTCTACTCTGATGTTGAGCGCAGAGTACAGTGAGGAAAAAGGTGGATAGTTACTTTTACTGCATCTAAAACACAGCTCCTATCTTTCTATCATAAACGCTCTGATCCCCATCTGGCATCAATTGAAATGGATGGCTCTCTTCTTCTGAGATTGACCTTTACTCTTACATAAGATGGAACACGTACATCAAGTCTGTTGCCAAGGTCACTGTAAAAATGGTAGGACCCTCTTAGCGCTCTAGAAGATAACTTACTGCTGATGCAATTCTCTATCTATATAAAAGCCAAGTACTCCAAGAATGGAGTACTGCTGCCACATCTGGGCAGGAACTGCTGAAAACAGCCTATCCTGCCTTGATAGTGTACAAAATAGACTTCGTGGCTTAGTGGGGGATGCCCTTTTCTCTTTCCTGCAACCTATCTCCCACAGAAGAGACGTTGCGAGCCTTTCTTTGTTTTATCGTTACTTCAATGGCAAGTGCTCGTCTTAACTCCAATTCCTGGTCCCCCCATCACCAATCTTTCACGAAAAACACCCGTCTAGCTGAAACTACTGTCAAGAATTTTTCCTACTCTTTAACTGTGCCAAAACTAAAAAGAAGTTCTCGCCTGTGGAACTCTCTTCCGTCTTTCTGTTTCCCCCACCGAAGTACAACATGGATGTCTTCAAGTTCAACATAAACAAATTCCTGATGAATCGCCCTCTTAAGCAAGACAATTAATCAAATCTCCAATACTAACGATTACTACGATAATATCCAATCGATTTCTGTACACACAATAACCCTTATCCCCGAGTGGCTTCCGGCCCTGATAAGTGTTGACTTCTATGTAAAAAAATACTATTTATAGATATTGCGAAAGCTTTTGACATTGTTCACAGAGAATAAAGGAAATATACTTTGTTGAGATATGGTAACACCGAAGAAATTCTTTCAGCAATAATGATCCTATAGTAAGTGCGCTCTCTGAACATCGACACTGACGTCTTTAAATAAAGGTCTACGTACGAGAGAGTGATTCTCTGGCTCCATTTTTATGTGTGATCTGTCGCAATTCGCACTAAAACACTCTGTTGATCAATAAAGGAAATAATGCCTAACATTGTCTTAAGCAAGAAGCTAACGATACCCAGTAAAGAAGATGACCGATGTCGATTACACTGATTATCTTGCTTTGTTAGCTGATGACAATGTTAATGCACAAAAGTTGCTACATATCCTGGGAGAATCAGCTGTCGTGATTGAACTGCATACAAACGCAACTAAGCCAGAATAAGTGCCCATTCACCAAACCGTCCCAATGGAAACACAAGAAAGAACACCACTCAAATAATGGTTAATTTAAAATATATCAGCAGTCATATTGCATCCACCAAAAAGATGTCCACATAAAAATAGCCATGGCTTTGGGTGCACTAATTCGACTGAGAGGTCTATGGAAATCTGCCCTCTCGGAACAGATCAAGAAAACTTTTTTTACAGCTGAGGTGGAGACGAAGTATCTTTATAGTAAAGCAGTATTGGCTGTTAGTAAAAAAAATACTTGAAAGTAAGTTAGATAGAACTTACACTAAAATGGTGCGGATAGTGTTTAACTGAAACTATTTGTTGTTTGTATGATCGGTTGCTTAGGATCTCTTCAGTAATAAGAGAAAGAGTAAGAGAAAGAAGTACACGATATGTTCGGCGTCGCTACAGCGGAAAAGATGAGATCGTCAGTGATGTGGTACTGTGGTATCCTAAACACGGAACTACTAAAGAAAGAAACTCTGTAAAGACCTTCATAAAAAAAATTGACAGACGACACTGATTTACTTTATTAAAAAAAAATATTTTCGCATTTACACTACCAACATAAATAAATAAACCCAAAAATCTGTTTTTTTTTAAAATTTCCGTTACAAATAAATAATCAACGCAACAATAACCCGTATTGTTTTACTGTGTACGTTTTCAGCGTCCCAATTCTTTCGCGTTTAAATTATCCAAATAAAAAATTGTTAATATTTTCTGTTTTTTTTTTTCATTAAATCGTTCATTTCCGTGTTACGTTTAAGTTATTTTAAAGCAATTTTCTTACAAATAAATGTACTTTAACTCGTTGAAAACCATAAGAGCATTTTACAACGACAATTTACCCATTTTTCTTACGCTGTTATGGGTTTATGTTTATGTACGCATGCGAAACGAGAAGTCGTATATCGGATGCTGGGTTACAACACCCGTTACAAGGTCATTTGAATTTTATAATTATATAGATTTTATTATGGTTGACACATTACCTAACAATGAGCTATCTGAAAATTAGTGATGATTTTAGTTTAAAGTAAGGTGGGATATATTTATCTCTAATAAAATCCATTTTAGTGAAATTCGCTTCAAAACACTAAATAATTAATAACACATTTGCACTGTCCAGCCTATTATATACATAATATTAAACTGAAACCGTTTTTTATGTTTATAAGCCAATATATATATATATATATATATATATATATATATATATATATATATATATATATATATATATGTATATATGTTTTGAGAAAAATAGAAAAAAAAGAATGAAATTATTAAAATAATCAACGTTTCGTACTTATTTCAGAGGGCATATTCAGGATATTGAAATAAAAATGTAAGAAAAGAAAAAGTCATAGATCGTACGAAAAAGAGAACAGTTTTTGAATCCTTCCCATGTCGGGAAGGACAAACATATGTGTGCGAATGGGAAGGTTGGGTTGTTCGATGTCTATATATACAATTTTAAAAATGCGTTAAAATAAATATGTACATTTTTTTCTTTTTTTTTTTTCCTCCTGTAAACTTATTCATTTTGCTGAAATATTTAAGGAATAACGGTTAGCCAGGAACGGTTTTGATATTTTGTTCTTTGATTATTATTTTCCCTATGCTAGGGGTTAAATGGTAGAAGCCTTTTCTTTGCGTAATAGTATTAGTATTTAATATTAGTGCTGATTCTAAAAGTCTTCTTTTAGCTCTATCTATCACGTATTTAATAATTTTCGCTTGATCTAAATTAAATGAGTGATCGTGTTCTGCAGAATGGCAAAAGAGTGTATGTAGGGCGTTACCATTCCTTATATCTCTTCTGTGTTCTTAAGTCTTAATTTCAATTTTCGCTGTGTTTCACCTATGTACGCTTGTTGACAGTTGTTACATGGGATGGACTATATACCGGCATCGGATGTGAGGGTTTTGGGAGAGTGCTTGTTAGTTTTTATGTCTGTTTTATTGTTGAGGAAGTTGTTTGTATCAAGTGAGAACCAAGTCTATTAAGAGTCTCGTAGATTTTTGTATTTTTGGTGTGGGTGGGAATGAAAAGATGTCTGTTTAATAGTGAGGAATTTGTTTTATTTTTTGTCTGTTTATGTTATAGTGTATTTTCGTAGCTTTTTTCTTTGCGTAAGAAATGAAATAGGATGGATACTGTAGTTTTCTTAAAACATTCGTAATATATTGAAATTCATCATTAAGATATTGGGGACTGCATATTCTAAAGGCACGCAAGAAAAAACCAATAATCATGCCAGTCTTTATCTTATCATTGTGGTGCGAGTAGTAATGAATATAATCGTTTTTGTGTGTGGTCTTTCTATGTACTTTGAAACTCAGATCGGTTTCTGATCTGATGAGGAGTATGTCTAGAAAAGCTAGGGGGTGGTCTTGTTCGGATTCATGTGTAAATTTTATAGATGGTTCCACTGAATTTAATTTATTTCTAATTTTTTCTACTTGTGTGTGTTTTAGGGAGAAAAATACGAATGTCATCTATATATCTAAAATATGTGGAGTTTTTAGGAAGTCTGTGTTTAAAAGAGTTGGTTTCTAAGAATTCTAAGAATAAGCGGGCTAGTACACCACTAAGGGGGTTACCCATAGGGAGTCCAAATATCTGTCTGTAGTAAGAATTATTAAACTGAAAGTAGGTTCTATCAGTGATGAGTTTTATGATTTGTATTAGTGTATCTGAGGAAAAAGGTAGGTCGGCTTTAATTTTGATTAGGTGCTTGTGGAGTAGATTAAGGCATTTTTTGATTGGAATATTGTTCACTTTTTCGTACGATCTATGACTTTTTCTTTTCTTGCATTTTTACTACAATATCCTGAAGATGTCCTCTGAAATAAGGACGAAACGTTCAGTATTTTAATAATTTCATTCGGTGTTTCTATTTTTCTCAAAACATGACGTCAACCACCGCTGGTATTTTTACATTTCTTATACACACACACACACACACACACACACACACACACACACACACACACATATATATATATATATATATATATATATATATATATATATCATTCTCCAAATATGTTTATCTTGGTCATTTATTACTTTCCAAAGGTAGCCATTACAATATTTTTTTCGTATTTCGTCTAACAAGTATGCGCAATTATTTTATTGCTGCATATTTAGTCACGTACTAATAAGATGTTTACTTTAAAAAACATTTATGAAAACACTATTTGAACAACATAAACGGTTTATGCTACCAACACGCTCTGCCGTCGCTTCTCGTTAGTAGCAATACGAAACAATATTATAATGGTTACCTTTTGTAAAACTGCCGACATTATATATGCTCTGAAATGCAATAAAAAAGGCAATAATTGAGCTGTGATTTTTTCAAAATTTTCGAAATTCATGTTCCGATTGGTATATTCAAACTGAGTACGTTTCAATTAAATGATTCAACTATATTATTATTATTATTATTATTATTATTATTATTATTATTATTATTATTATTATTATTATTATTATTATACTAGCATAGCCCGTGTACCGGTGTTGCTAGGTGGAAGTATGACCGCCACCGTACCTCTAAAAAAAAAACAATTAAAATGCAGTTGTAAGCGGGAGCAACTGCGGGCCCAGTACCTAGCGACCGTGGGCAAAATGAATAGACCGTGCCTAAACAACAACCCATTCTTTATATCGGTATTTTATCATGCACTGTTGTTATTTTGTGCTTTAACCTAACATTGTGTCACGAGGAAAAGATACAATAATTTGTTTGAACCTAAGCCTGGTTTAAGCTTATTTTTAGATTGTACTGTCATCATATTTTTTTAACGAGTTACAGTTAGGTAAGGGGGACCTGAGCAGGAGGTTATGCAGAGTATCACACATGCATCACAAGTCGCCCACCAGCTGACCCTCCTTCAACTAGGACTGTGGTTTCAGGAAAACCCACTAGGGATGAGTGCAGGGTCCCTTTCCATGCGCGACATGCCACTACAATCATCCCGATATTATACAACTTTTGATGGAGCACCCGCTCTAAGCGCTACCAGAGAGTTAGGGCACATGTACTACCAGTCGGAAACAGCAGCCAGTAACTGTCAATCCTGTACCCTCAACCCATCAGAGGAAGGTCAACCCAATCTAATTGCTCAGGCATATATGGTACTCAAGCACTCTCAAGTGCCCAGTTTTAGGGGTGGGGTGTGTCGGGAGTGGGGAAACGGCGTTCATCGCCCTAGACAAGAAAAAAAGATCTACCACTGGGTGTTTCTGTCGAATAACTGTGATAGTGTTTCTGCGCCTGACTAATAGGCAAAGAAGGAGTGCGGAAGCCGGGCGATAGACAGAACCTATCTACTCCTTAAGAAACTTAGCTGGGAAAACCAGTAATTTGTTTGAGTCACCAGCTCTTGGAAGTTTGTCATCCAAGACTGAAGAGGCCTCCCTCCCCTTTGGTTTAGTTTCAGAGTTTTCCTTCTCCTAAACGGATGATCTGGAAAGATCTGCTGGGTCCGTGAGCACTGAGAGGGTTTGCTCCGCGCCTGGGTTCTAATCCAGGTATTTCTGTGACCCCGCGTTGTTAGTTTATGTTACTGCGTTAGTTTGTAGAGGTTATATATCTGCTGAATAGTTACACTCCTCAAAGTGAATTAGGGACATTGCTATTTCATTGTTACTGGATAAAGGGGGTGAGTAGAGCTCATGCAGTGTAAGCAACTATGATTGTAAGAAGGATTGTTAGAAAGGAGATAATGTGGTTTGAGGCTTTCCCTTTATATATATATATATATATATATATATATATATATATATATATATATATATATATTATATATATTATTTTATTCATGTTAGCTTGGGTCTAGGATAACATTAAAGTGTGAGTAGGTGTTCAGAATTGAACTATGAGTTGTGCCCAAAGTATGTTTTAGATGGCAGGATGGCTTGAGATGCGAGTGCAATATAGTATGGATAAAACAGTAAGTTTTGATCCTTTTGTAATTAGGTAAATAAGTTTTTAGTAGATGCGACTAAAGTTGAAGGTGCAAAGTCTGTTTCTATTATTGAGGGAAGATAATTTCAGCTTTCAAGTAAGAGTCATGGACATTTAGCATAACAAGGAGCATTAGTTCAGTTTCGTATTAATCGTTGCAAAGCTATCTAGGAGGAGACATACTTATGTACTGCAGTGCGGTTTGCTTCCGAGTACATATTTTGGCTGTTAAGTACCTAACTGGAATAGGAATAAACTCCAATGCACGTTTAAGAGGTAGAATTGTATAGATGTTTAGTGATGACTGTGAGGGTTAGGGGCTGGAAGTTAAAGATTCCACTTCAAACGCTGTGCAATGTAGGAGTTAAGTGGCGGTTTGGTGGGAAGCAGCAGATTGTTAGCGTTCAATAGGCAGGGGTTATTAACTTACAAATAACAGATCTCCATAAGGAGTTGGAGTTTCAGTTAAGGTTTTTTGTGCATACAGGTTAGAAAGACGTGGTCGTCTTGGAGGTAAAATGTATATTGGGATTTCGTAGCTGGTGGTTAGGTGTTTTTTCCAGTTACAAGAACTAGTTCATGGCAATTCGGAATTCATATTCTGTGTTCATAGGCAGACATTAAGGTCAGGCACAGAGCACAGCATCCACTCAGGAAAAATAGCAGTAGTATCACAGCTAAGATACTGCTTATTTCAGTTACGAAATATAGTGAAAGTTAATTGGGGGCACTTTTTTTTTTTAATTTTCTAATTTTTAAATTTTTTTTTTTTTAATTTAACTTCGTTTTTGCATCTTACCATGGCTGTTAATATTAAGTATCGTACCTTAAAAAGTTATTCTCTCATCTAAATGAGCTAATAGGGATTCTCCTCCCCGCTATTACCTCGATGTGACATGGTAAAAAGAAAGAAAAAATTAGTCAGAAAATTGTTTTAAAACAAGTGAATTAAGAATGGTTAAGATGTGTGAGAAATAAAAATAAAATATAACTACATAGAATGATATGAACACAAACGAAAAATGAGGGTTAGATTTGATTGACTTTAAAAAAATGAACATAAAAATGTACTTAGCTTAAAGTTACATCTTCGAGGTGTGGATTCTTCGGCCACCGTGCAAATGACGCTAAGGAATTTTCTACCCTTTATATCCCACATCATTGGACTGGAGGGGGGGGCTCACTTTATATTTGAGGTCGTCCAGTAGGAACTTTCCTCTTCTTTTTTAACGAGAAGGAGACGGAAAGAAACCAATATTCTGCTTATATATTTTGAATAGATTTTGAACGTCGTCACATTAAGATTTTACTACATTTACTTAGCCAGGCATGAATTAAATTCAAAACTGAGTAATGGCAATTAGACTGAAAAGAAATGGGAGCAATACGTAATCTGAAATCAAGACAATTTCATGGCTAAAATATTTACCAGTTAGAAGGTCCGTCCGTCTTTTTCTTTTATCGACTACGAAGCATTTTAAGTGACACGTGGTTAGAAGGTCCGTGCGTCTTTTTCTTTTATCGACTACGAAGCATTTTAAGTGATACATGGTTAACAATTCGGGTTTTTATATTTCAAGCGATCGACTTCATATATAAAATAATCTATTTCAATGAGAGTAGATATGCATAAATTCAATGCATGGATAGAGAATTGAGGTTTAAAAAGTTCTTCTGTCATCTAAACGCTCTGATCCCCATCTGGCATCATTTGTGATGGATGGCTCTCGTCTGGGTGAGGCCCCGTGTTTTGACAAGCTTCTGGGTTTGACCTTTACTCCTGATCTGAAATTGAACACGTACATCAAGTCTGTTGCCATGGTCGCTGGAAAGATGGTGGGATCCTTCTACCGCTCCAGAAGATATCTCACTACTGATGCCATTCTCTTTCTATATAAAAGCCAAGTACGTCCAAGGATGGAATACTGTTGCCATAGCTGGGAAGGAGCTGCTAAAACAGCCTATCCTGGCTTGACAGAGTACAAAAGAGACTTCGTGGCTTAGTGGGGGATGCCCTTTTCTCTCGACGATGCGAGCCTATCTTTGTTTTATCGTTATTTCCATGGCAGGTGCTCATCTGAACTCCAATCTCTGGTCCCCCTCGCCAATCTTTCACGAAAAACACCCGTCTAGCTGAATCCACTGTGAAAATTTTCCCCCACTCTATATCTGTGCCTAAATCAAAACGCGGATTCCATGAACAAAGCTCCTTTCTTAGAACTGCCCGCCTGTGGAACTCTGTTCCGTCTCCCTGCTTCCCACCGGACTACAACTTGGATTTCTTCAAGTCCAATGTTGACAAATTCCTAATGAACCGCATCCTTAAGTAAACACTTCATCAAATCTTCACACTAACGTAATTTACTTGCAATAACCCTTATCCCTGAGTGGCTCCCGGGCCTTGATAAGTAGTGATCCCTGTGTAAAAAAAATAGATTTAGAATTCTTTATAGAAAATTGCCCTTGAGATGGAGTAATCAATGTTTTCGGCAAATTTTCCGATATTTGTCATCCGAAAGTTAGGGGTTAAAAACGATACTGGTTTTGTCACGTTCCAACGCGTCTGTCAAAAGTTTTAGGCAGACATGCAAACACGCATACATACATAAATTTTAATACATAGGTGAGATTTATATTATAGACAAGCCTGTGTGGCCGGAGTTGCCCGGATTTTTATAGGTGTGTGTTTAGCAAAAAAAAAGTAGTTGTAGGCAGGCAAGCTCGAACTCGTGACGAAAAGAACGGCGAGGTGGGTATAAGGGACTTGGTTGAGCAAAAAACAAAGCAAAATTCAGAGCGAAATTAAATAGGAGTATTAAGCAGCCTCGAACCCGTAACGCACCAGAGAAAAAAGTGGTGAAAAAATACGCATTTATCGCTCTTGTGATATCACGGGCGGTCGAAATAACGTGTTTTCTGCGACGTTGTTGATGCGAGGTTTGAATGACTTGCAAAAATGTCAGCAAAAAATTGGTCCTCCTTGTAGAAAACTGCTCAGTTGAGGGTGAGGGAATTAATGTGTTTAGCTAATTTTTCGAAATGTGTTGTCCAATCGGTCGAGCTTCAAAACGATACCGATCTCGTGGTAATCCGCGCCTGTGTCGAAGGTTTTAGGCAAACATATACCCATATAGACTTAAATACATATATATATATATATATATATATATATATATATATATATATATATATATATATATATATATATACATTTAAACAGACAGGTGAGATTTATCTATTAGATTAATCGGATTTTTAAAATGAATGTTAGTTTTATGTATGTAATAGCGTGGTGTAATCAGAGAATCTATGAAACATGTAAAATTCGTGCCGGTACAAAACTCGTAGTGTTGGTAGGAATACATTTTTAACAAGAAAATGGGGGCACTTTATCTAAGGATGTTGCGATTATAGTGATGTTACTCGTAGAATGCAAAGTATAATTTCATTATCACGACTTATTGTGTCCAAAATGGTGTTCGAAAGTTACATGTGATAGTGACTATTAGCTTAGCGGTAATGGATTTGTATGTGGCACCTGTTGTTACAAACCTACGATGCTTTGGTTCATATGGGAATTTCTGCAGTCATTTATTATATGGGAAATGAATAACAGTTTTATCTTCAAATTTTACACTACGATTTATACATTAAAATATAACTAATTCTATGTAAACATATTTGTATGATTTCTTTTTTTAAAGTAATTTCTCATCCCCCTTTTATTATAGGTAAAAATTCCAATGCTATTAAATTACATTTCTGTTTTGTACATTATATAGTGATTATCATTCTCTTATTGGGATCATTTTATTTAATGATGAATATATTTTATAGAAATTACCTAACATATTTAACAAAAAAAAGAAAGACTCCGACCTAAGAATTGACTAAGATCTGAAAGAACACGAGTTTTTTCTATATTTCTTAAACAGTTGAACAAACATTAGTTAATTATTATTTTTAACAATTACAGAATCTTTGTATATATCATTTTAAGTTAAACATTTATTATGTAAAATAAACAATTACAGATTTTAGTTACATTAATGATATTATTAAGTGCATGGTTATAATGTGTAAGCCATATTCGTATTATTATATCCTAATAAAATTGCAGCTTGATTTATACAAGTAGGAAAATTATTTAAGAAAATCTACAACGCAAACAGACGTCTGACGAGAAGATAATTAGCTGAAATATATAGCATCAATGACCTAAAGACCTAATTACCTGACGCAAATAAGAATATAAAAACATTATGCATATATATATATATATATATATATATATATATATATAGTATAACTTCTATAATTCGTGATAAAAATGTGCTGCAGTTAACTTTAATTTTCTAAAAATTAAGAAATAGTAAATAAAATTCATTGCTATATGATACTTCAAGTATACATTAAGTTGAGTTTACGATATATTGCAAGGAAGAATTGTGAAATATTATTACCAGAAATAAAAAGATTGACAATAAAGTAAATCTACTCTTACTTGTTAGGTATTTATTACCTAAGTTATCATTTTCAGAAATCATACATTTATGTAAAATACAGTTTTTTCTATTTATTCATTGAATGAGTCTCATTGCAGTTTCTATTTCTATTGAGCTCTCTGGCGCTGCTATTTTATTCCGTAAGCTCTCACGAAATCTACAACTTCTTAGTTCTGAAGCTTCCTCATGATTATATCTCTACTGAGTGCCTTTGCTTGCAAAACATAGTTGTCACTAAAGTAAGGACTTTTTTCTAGAAATTTTGTAACCGTCTCCATAGACTTTTCTGCATCATCCCATGATATGGTTGACGATTTAAAAAAAAAACTGATTACATATAATGATAGAAGATGTATCGAGGACCAGGAATGGGTATGTTTGATCTGGTAGAACGGTGGTCCATAAACATTGTGGGGTCTGCCTTCGCGCCTGGCCCCCAAATGATGGAAATGAAAAATTATTAAAAAAAAAAGGTTTTCAAGGGTTTTTGATATAGATGTATATAAGAATACTTTGATAAGTATGTTTCAACTTAAATAGAGATAGTATAATAAAATTGTGGGGTCTGCGTTCGTGCCTGTACTCAATGGGAATATAGCACAAACTTTAACACAAACCTTTCATATCTATTTGCCTAAGTATACTTTCATAATTATGTTTCAGCTTGAAGAAATATGGTATAATAAAATTATTGGGTGTTCGTTCGCACCTGACCGCCATAGACATAAATATATCACAAAGTTTAACAAGGCTTTTTAAAAGGGATGGGGGTCCACAATAACACTTTAACTTTAATCTTTATTCACGTTAGCTTTTATTTATTTTTTTGAGTTGAATCATATTGTGTTGAATAAATTCACCTCATAAATTAACGTTCTTATTAAAGTAAAAGCAAAAAAAATCGAACTTTAGACAATTCTCGGCACTCATTTTGCATAACTATTTTTCCGTCACCACTTGCACATGGTACTCTTTCGAAAATAGATAAATAATAAAAATAAAATCGTTACTAGTCATCGTGTCTTTTTAAAAACCTATACATTATATTTTTTTATTTTTATTTATATATCTGTTTACACTTTTTTGTCAGTGTACTAGAATGAATTCACTTGATTACAACCTTTTATGCGTGTTCTTTACATTACAATAGTACAACCCTGGATCCGACGGCGCAATTCTACACCGTTCAATACTGTAAAACTTAAATGAAGCTATTCTGCATGAAAAGGGCCCCATTTTCTTCTTATTCATATTTATATCGATTCTTTGCTTTCAAAAACTAAAGTAATTACGTGTTTACCTTTTTTAATATCCCATTTTGCTGTTTCAGATTATTTTACTAAAGTAAGTAAGGCTTCATTATTTTTCAAAACTGCTTTTGTTTCTTTGTTTTTCGATATTTCGTCGATATTATTTAGTAAGAGTGTTTAGCAGAAAACCAACAAACGCCTACCCAAAAAATAAATATACAAGAAATAAATGGTACTATAGTCAATAAAAGTTCAGTTCATGTTTTTTTAATAGTGTTTAATGCTTTTTACTTGAAATAATTTCAGCGAACCGAAATTAAAACGAAATTTGAGGCGATTACTAATTAAATGAATTTGTATATAAACTACACATGCGATAATCGAATATTTCTCAATCACAAAATAACGGAAAACAGTAAAATATGTTTATAAATATTCCTTACGTTGACGGAACTCTCTTAAATTGTTAACACAGAATGTTCAGGTGCCGCTCCATCAAATTGAAAACGGGGATATCCTTTTCAAAGTCGCTGCGATTCGGTTCGTGAATTTAAAAAAAATTACAAACTACTTAAAAATACAAACCAATGAACTGTTCTACCATAAAAGTAACTTTTATTGACTACGGTAAGATTTATTTCTTATATATATATATATATATATATATATATATATAAAATGGTAGGCGGAAGTTTCTCGAGAGCTCTTTCGGCTATCATCTCTTCAGGAGCAAATCGATAGCAATCTAAATAATATTGTGGCGAAAATAAAGAGTTCTATAGGGGAACTTATTTAATGTGCCAACGTACGGGGGCATTAATTAAATTTATTTACGTTTAAAAAAACGATTAAAAATGTTGGCACAACGAGGGAGAAAAAAAAAAAAAAAAAAAAAAAAAAAAAAAAAAGCGGGAGAAAAAATTCAAAGTTCCCCAAAGAGCCTTGGACTCTGCTATTGGCCAGCATTTGGTTGACAACCCATGCTGTGCCGATAGATATAAAATAGATTGGTTCGAGGTGCTACATAGAGCGGACTCCAAAAACCATTTAAAGATTTTGGAGGCTGTCTCTATTGCGGTGCGTCAACCTTCTTTGTGCCGGCAAAAAGAAACATCTAACGCATTGTTTCTCTTTGGGGAACTTTGAATTTTTTCTCCCGCTTTTTTTTTTTTTTTTTTTTTTTTTTTTTTTTCTCCCTCGTTGTGCCAACATTTTTAATCGTTTTTTTAAACGTAAATAAATTTAATTAATGCCCCCGTACGTTGGCACATTAAATAAGTTCCCCTATAGAACTCTTTATTTTCGCCACAATATTATTTAGATTGCTATCGATTTGCTCCTGAAGAGATGATAGCCGAAAGAGCTCTCGAGAAACTTCCGCCTACCATTTTATTTAAAACCATATATAAATTCTGTACCTCTAAACATTTATATATATATATATATATATATATATATATATATATATATATATATATATATATATATATATAACATTTTCTCTTTGTAAGGAAACATCATTTTGTTGGTTACTCTTGGCTACGAATGGAAACAAAGTTGATATAAAAATTATATTTTCGCGAAAATTATCTTTACTTTCATCATATTTTGCTTAGGGTAACATTTTTGAGTATCAAAACCTATCTCTTTACAACCTTTTCATAACCTATCATACTTTCATCAATCCTAGTCCATTTTCTGTACGCTGTTTGTAAACCCACTTTATGACGGTATTTCTGCTAGTATATATATATATATATATATATATATATATATATATATATATATATATGTATATATATATATAGTGTGTCCCAAAAGAAGCTGACGGTTAATAATAAATTCATAACTTTCTTACTTATATATATTTTTCTTTTACTTTTTCAGATCATCTAGAGTCACCATTCCAAGGTCTTCTTGAATCATTACACTCCCGACGAGCGGATATTTATCGTAGAGTCCTTAGGTTGAATGAGTCAATATCAGAAACTCAAAGAGAATTTCGACGAAACTTCAACACAAGAAATCCCCCTACTCCCAATGCAATAAAATCTATGGTGGCTCGATTTCATGAGGAAGGCTCGGTATGTGACCTCCTTAAATTTGGTAGACCCCGTACGGCAAGAAGTGATGAGAATCGTCAGAGATTAGCAGAGAGTGTGTCCGAGGATCCATCCACATCAGTTTGAAGGAGATCAAGTCAAATTTCCATATAAAATTCAATTGAGGCAAGATATTCAGCCAATAGGAATGGACAATGTGCAGAGAGCACAAGAGTGTGAAAATGAAAATGGTGGATATTTGAGTAACATCATTTCCCTATAACTAAAATTAGACCTTGTGAAAAGCATACCCTAGATAAAGTTTCGTAAATAAAATTAGAATAAGTAAATTATGATAACAGAAAGTCACGGAGAGACTCATCTATTTACATATGATAATTGGTAAGGATAAATTAAATATTGAGGAAGTTAATCAAATATAAATCCGTCAGCTTCTTTTGGAACACCCTGTATCTATATATCTATACCTATCTATCTAATATATATATATATATATATATATATATATATATATATATATATATATATATATATATATATATATATATATATATGCTAAACGTCTTGCAGACACTCGTCTACGCAACGAAATTAAATAGTATATAGGTGTAATTCGTTGTGTGAGTTTAAGTTGAAATTCGTATGGCAGGATTATTTTTTCATTGTAAAATTTAAGAATATCGCTGTAATCTAATTTCCTCGAAGTTTTTGCACATGTTCAGAATGTTTTCGTTTTATCAACGTGGTGTTTATTACTGTGTAACTGTTGTATAAATACAAATAAATATGAAAAAATGTACAGTGAGTTACTTACGACGGCGTGTATATGTAGTAATTGTTAATCAGATACGTGTTGGTTAAACCTAGAATACTGACTGCAAAAATGAAGGCGTAGTCATTAGCAAGATATGCTGGCAGCACACGCTCCTCTGGTAAGTAATTGTTAAGTATGAAGAATGGGCCAAGTATTAGCGTGCGAATTAGCACAACTATCCACATTCTTTTTGGACCAGGCTGTAAAAGAAATGTTTAAATATAAGATAATAGAATACAATATAAAGCACACGCACACACACACACACACACACACATATATATATATATAAACGAATTTTTGTATTTTTGTAACTTGTAGTCTCTACGAAATATTAACCTATTGAAATGTGTTATGCCTCCTTACGATTTTGTGAAGTTATATGTTTGTTTGTATTATGTATGCGTTTCTCCATGCTGCCAAGTCCGAAAAACATGGAGCAATTACAAGTGTGAATGATTTACGCGCATGTAAATTGCTTTAAGTCATAGAAATGTGTTTAATTTCAATGATTATTAGGGATATGACAACAGCATATTCTCTTTATTGTATTTGTTCTCAAGTATATATCCGACACAGTTGGATGACATTAATCAACCGTGAACTACATCACTATACATAAAAACTAAGATATCAATGGATATATACTCGAGAATTCAAACAAGGAAAAGAGTATGCTGTTGTCATTGCCCTCATGATTATTAAAAAAATATCTATTTTATTGGCAAGAAAGTTTACTATATTTTCCCATTCCATGATAAAATGAATCTTATTTTTTATGTATTCAGCCACTGCGTTTGGTATGTGTCTCATTTGCTTTCTTACATGTCAAGAAGATCAGATGATATCGACGGTAAATATAGCCGTCTCTTACTAGATTGCATCACGGAATCGTTTATAAACTCCAGAATAAAGCAGGCCTAGTATTTAATCTATTTATCGATGTAATATAGTTTAACTGTATGGTCAGTGTGGATAACCTGGATCGTATTTTACATAAGAAGATCTTTATTATAATAAATATTAATCCCTTAATACCATATGAGTTAATTTTTGTAAGATTTTCAGAAACACTTTGTCTAAGGCTTGGACTGTATCCAACGCTACGGGACTAGTTTCCAAATTATATCCAGTGTACGGTTATGTGTTCACAAAAAGCTTTTCGGAGAATAACGGGGTAGTGTACATCCCCTCTGTAACTTTGATATAAATGAAGTGGTGGGCTATCGCTGCATTGCTTATAAACTCACAGATCGTTAAAGAGGAGTGAAGACAGATGCACCGATCAATCATTTGCCAGCTTAGTTTTTTTACATAATTATAGGAAATTCGTACAACCCAATATATTTCCCAGCAACCAGGGAAGCAAAATTCGTCAGGTAATTTAGTTTTGAGTAGATAAATGTTCGTTAAACAGAGATTTTCTTTGAGAATATATCAGGGATCAGATACTATCAGCATGCTTTTGGTGTGACAATATTTCGAATTATGTCCTAGACTTCAGAAGAGGTAATTATTAGATAAGTTAATGAGTAGTGGGAAGATTTGGAGGTAGTTGTTTGTGAGTGGAAATTTAAGTTTAACGTGAGCTAATGCGCGAGCAAGCGAGTTTTTGCAATTAGCTCTCAAGCGACATCATAATTTTTTCTATCAATCCCTAGAAATCGGGAGTTCCTAATTTCTGCGATTCAGTGTGCTTTCTAGGCATTATTGTAAACCTATATTTACCTGTGGTTCTTATACACTGGCAATGATTTCTTAAAGCTATAATTGTTTCTATTTGTTTATGTGTATAGCGGAATAACGGTGAGATTATATTTCATTAATTGCATGTTAAGACAAACTGGTGGTAAATGAATATACATTCAATGCAAGTGGCGTGATTGTTTTACATTCAAGAATAAACTACCTTTATCAAAACAGACTAGACGATCAGTCGTCGAAGTATATTTCAGAGAAATTGCATGTTCTATAACAAGTCCCAAAGTTCATAATAGTTAATTATAGTCATTTGCCACTAATTTGTCTTAAAATGCAATTAATGAAATTTATCGGAGTTTATATAATCTCAACTGGCTGGCGTAGGGTTCCAATAAATAAGCTATAAGTGTACACGTCTATCGATAACTTTTTTAATCTTACTAAGTCCAAAACTGATTCGGGGACGAATAAACTAATTTGAAGGCAGTAGAGGATGTGCAAATGTTTTCTTTTGTTTTTTTTACACAGTGATCACCACTTATCAAGGTCCGGAAGCCACTCAGGGATAAGGGGTATTGCAAATACATTACGTTAGTGTGGAGATTTGATGAAGTGTTTACTTAAGGGGGCGGTCTATAAGGAATTTGTAAACATTAGACTTGAATACATCCAAGTTGTAGTCCGATGGGAAGAAGACAAACGGAACAGCGTTCCACAGGCGTGCAGTTCTAAGAAAGAAGCTTTGTTCATGGAATCCGCGTTTTGATTTAGGCACAGATATAGAGTGGGGGAATTTTTTCACAGTGGATTAAGCCAGACGGGTGTTTTTCGTGAAAGATTGGCGAGGGGGGGACCAGAGATTGTAGTTCAGATGAGCACCTGCCATGGAAATAACGATAAAACAAGGATAGGCTCGCAACGTCTCTTCTTTATATAGATAGAGAATTGCATCAGTAGTGAGATATCTTCTGGAGCGGTAGAAGGATCCCACCATCTTTCCAGCGACATTGGAAACAGACTTGATGTACGTGTTCCATTTCAGATGAGGAGTAAAGGTCAAACTCAGAAGCTTGTCAAAACCCGGGGCCTCACCCAGACGAGAGCCATCCATCACAATTGATGCCAGATGGGGATCAGACCGATGATGATGTAAGGATAGGAGTTTGGTTTTGGATGCATTAAAGGTAACCAGCAACATCTTCCCCCACTGAACCATGCGCTCGAGATCAGAGGAGAGAGAATCAGAGAAAACTTTGTCATTTACAGCCTTTGATGTGTTGCCGTAGATGCTCGTGGCATCAGCATAAATGTCAACGAATGATTTAAGTATGTGTTTTGGGAGATCATTGATGTAGATCAGGAAGAGAGTTGGGCCTAGGATTGACCCCTGATTGACTCCAGCATTTATATTGCAGGCCTTCGATTTTTGTCCATCTACCACTACTCTTATGAGCCTATCTGAGAGAAATGATTTAATGATTGAGAAAACATTTCCAGTACATCCGTAGCTGGAAATCTTGTGAAGTAGACCCTTATGCCATACATTGTCGAAGGCCTTTGATATGTCAAGAGCAATTGCCCTAGTAAGGAAGCCTTTGTCAAGAGATTCACTAATCCTGTGGGATATAACCGTCAGCACATCTGCGGTAGATCTTGCAGAGCGGAAACCATATTGTGTGTCATTAAGAAGGTTGTTCCTGCTGAGGTGGTTGACTATTTCTCTATTTAATATGGATTCCAGCAACTTACTCATGACACACAGGAGACTTATTGGTCTGTACTGAGAGGGAGATGCCTTATCACCTGAATTCTTAAATACAGGGCAAACTGATGAGGTCTTCCAAGGAGTCAGAAAGCACTTCTCCTTAAGGCAGCGCTTAAAGTTTACATTTGACTTGACGATGCAAATGTTTAAATACACTTTTTACAACTGGGGTTGGCACATATCAATGCTCAGCGGCCACTCGAGGATTAGGGTCAATATGTGTATGGTAGTCAGAAGCGCTCGTGGTGGGGAATAAGATTATTTACGAAGGCAGTTCAATAAGAATTATTTACCTTGGACTTAAAGACGACAATATTATAGTACGCTGGATAGCAGGCCAGCGAAACAGAGATCCACCGGCGGTCGGTACTAGGGATACTTTTTGGTCGTGGAACCCACGTTGAAGTTTTGGGCACCGATAGAGATTGCGGGAATTATTTTAGTGCTCTTTTTTCAAGGAGAGTGTCTCTGTGAGGGGTTAGCGAGAGGGGGCATAGACTGGAGCTCAGTCGACCACTTGCCATTACGATAGAGCAGAAGCAGACTCGCAACGTCTATTCTGTGGAAAATAATTTGCATAGAAAAGAAAATGGCATTACCTACTAGATTACGAAGTCGGTTTGGAACTATGTCAAGGCATGATAGTGTGCTACGACCAGCGTCTACCTGATTTGCACATATGTAGGGTTTTGTAAAGACCGTATTAATTGGAAGTCTATTTCTTTTAATCTCAATTTGCAAGCTAATTCTTTTCGGGAATTAATTCCGACCGCATGTTAAACTAAGCCTTCCCCTACGGACGGACGAAAATGAATATGATATAGAAACATTCCTCCTTTATATGAAGATTGTGGGGCTCAGAAGAGATGTTCTATCACTTAATTAGTAAGTCAATTTTTTACTCTGTAAAGGTGAGAAAAAAAACGCCGTGAGACACAACTTCCCATATGTGGCATCAGTACTCCATCTTTGAATATAACTTACTCTTCTACAACGGAAGAGATGCACAAATGCCCAGGTACTTTCCGGAGTACCCTTAGACTCATTCGAGACATATTGTACCTAATATCTAATCTATTGTATGCTCTCAAACTTTTACAAAAAGCAATAGTAAAGCTGCAACTACTACCAAAAATTGCCCCTCCGTTCTATCTGTGTTCAAATCTAAATAAAAATTCCATAAACGAAGCTGTTTTTCTAGAAGTAGCCGCATGTGCAACTCTGTTCAACTGGCTTTCTTCACAGCTGACTGCAACATATTCTCTTTCAAGTCAAATATATACAAATTCTTGTTGTCCAGCCTCTGGGTTTCAACACAAACTCCAATGTTATGATATTGATAGGAAAGTTTTTGTCATTGTTAGTTCAACTATGCTGTTCATGTAGAATTTTATCAGGTTTCAATATAGGATTAGAAAGTGATGCCTTATTTCGCTTAATCATGTAAAGACTCAGCTATTGCCTTTCAGTCTTATCGCTTTTCTTCAATAGATTCCTATGGGGTATTCTTTAGGGAAATTCACAATGAGAGGTCAACTCCGAAAATTAATGAACTTTCTTTCTTATCAAATATTTCTTCGTGTCCATATATTAATCTAATTTTATTTATGCTTTTCGGATGATCAGTTCTCTGCATAATTCTATACAATTTATCACACATGAGGCTAAATGTACGAGCAAACTATGTATGAAACAGTGTTATCATAGTTAGGCTGGTGAATCGTTGTCCCATTTTAAGACCATTGATAATTTGAATACACGTATAACTTGATTGGTCTTACCTTTTCCTATTCACAACAACCTATCATAAAATTGCTAGCTTCAATCTTTTCTACAAATACTATTAAAGCATGTGTTCCTGAAAATTTATGATATATTCCCTATTTCCTTCTATTTCAGCCCGTTTGGCTCGTTTGTATAGAGATTTCCATTAGCTGGATGTTTTAATACCTCATTAAAATCCAACTACTTGAAGCAGAAGCATCTTTCTAAAGAAAGTAAGGTTGTGGAAATCTACCTCTCACTGTCTTTCCTTCTACCTACAACATTGGTCTTGCAAGATGAAAGTCAATAGGTATCTCATGCCTAGTCGTTGGTTCTTGTTGTGAGGTTGATAAGAAAGTTTCTGTTTTTCTTAACTTTTCAATTCAGGTAAAAATATCTCGGCTCGAACCAAAAAGAATATTAATAGAAATAAGCACCATACGAATCAACAAACTTTCGCCAACGCAAAACAAGTGTATTAATGCCAGTAACATAAGAAATCTTTCGTTTTGGTGGCGATGAAGTCGCTGAAGGCGTTTTTGATATCGCTTTTTATGCATCTCTCATGCAGAAGGTTGTTGAAATGCTTGTAAAAGTAAGAGTCGGTAAGTGAGAGGTCTGCAGAGTATGATGGATAAGGAAAAGTTTCGTAACCCAATTCGTAAAACTTCTGCAATATCGCTTTAGCAACGTGCGGTCGGGCATTGTCGTGGAGGAGAATTGGGATGTTTCTGTTAACTAATGCTGGGTGTTGTTGTTGAAGTTTTTGATGAGGTGAATTCATTTGTTAAGAGTACTTATCTGCCGTAATGATTCCGCCTGCATTCAACTGTAATGAGTGAGAGCAGTCGCAGACAACCAAATAGTAATCATGACCTTCTTTTATTGCAACTCTGGCTTTGGGAAGTGTCGTAAAGCTTCATCGGCGTCTAACCACTGAGATGAGCGTCGCCGGTTGTCGTTAAGAACTTACGTTTATTCCAAGTCAGAACTCTGTCGTGAAACGGGTCATTCTTGTTGAGAAAAAGAAAGATGACATTTACTAAGGGTGTTTCCTTTGGTTGTAGTTAAATTCTTGAGACACCCATTTATCAAGTTCTTTTCCAATATCTCTCAACCAGTTGAAAATCGTCGAATACGTTACGTCTAATTCAGAAGAAAGTTCTCAAACAGTTGTGCGTCGATTGTCTTAATGTAATACTCGTATTTGATCATTGTAAACATACGACGGTCGACAACTAGGCTTGTCTTTTTTTAAACCCTCGTCGAAGGCACGAAAGATTTTAAACCACCATTGTGCTGTGCGTTCAGTAGTAGTTCCTGTGCCAAGCGTTTCGTTGATGTCGCGATCTGTTTCAGCAGATTTTCGGCCTCGCTCGAATAAAACTTAGAATATTGTACGAATTTTCTTTTATTTTTCCATCTTTTACTCATCGTTCTCAAAAGCGGACACTATTGTTTTAAAACGATTGTAGTTGAAACAATTAGATTACGCGAAAGTCTCTTTAAAATCTATCTATCTATCTATATATCTATAAAAGTGAAAATGTCGGTCTGTCTGTGTATCTGTGTGTCTGGGTGTGTACATTTCCCTACGTAATAACTCTCTCAATTTTAAGTTTAAAGTCATAATATGGGTCAATGTTAAAAAATTGACCACTTTTTTTGGCTCAACATACATCTCCAAATACTCGGGCAACACCGGGCACCCATACTAGTATATCTATAAAAGTGAACCTGTCTGTGTGTGTGTGTGTGTACATTTCCCTACGCAATAACTATGTCAATTTTATGTCTACTGACTCGAAATTTGATATACAGGGTACTGAGATTTGGAAAAAAGTTTTGCTCGGTTTTCGGCCAGAAATCTGGCTGTTAAGGGATCAAGGTTCAGGGATTTGACATTTGAGAACCCTACAAAACTCCTTCGACAATTTTGGGTCTAAACACTTGATATTTTAGATATAGGTCCCTTGGACATGGATCTAACTTAATAACTTCATGCGAGCCGAAAACAATAAATGTTAAGGGGTTATAATAGGGGTCAAATTTTAAAAAAATTGACCGTTTTTTTTAATTTTTTTGCTCAACATACACTTTCAAACACCCGGGCAATACCGGGCTGAAATGCTAGCATGTCTACAAAGTGCGGATTTACTAGACTGAATTGAAGACGATACAGTTTTTAAAAAAACGAGGAATAACATATTCCAACGGAATGGTTTGAGTGAAGCCTTAAAGTTAGAGATAACCCCGCGGAAGTCAATGGAATAATGGGAGGTTCGGTTTATCATCTGGCGTGTTGTAGAAACACATATCTTAGGTGATGTATCGAATGGAGAAAAACGCACTTTGTATAGCAATCCGTCTATTTTATGTATTTCTCTACCATAATGCTCCATTTTATATAACTATTTCGTTTAAGCGTATAAAATACGTCGCTTTAATGTTCTCTCTATGTCTTTCTAAATATATATTTTTAAAACATCAAAACAGGCTGGTTTTCTTTTCAACTCTGCGCATCCGTATTACCCAGATTGAACGTTCGTATAATTATTGCCATTTTTTAATTAAATTATTTTTCTATGTTCCTATTTTTTAATTTTATTTTTCTTACATTATTTTCCAAGATAATATGAACATTATTTTATTTGATAATTATACGTTCTTGCGTGCAATCAAAATATTAGAATCTTACATGTAAAGATTACGTTAAAAATTTAAGCGTAAAAAAAAGAAGAAATAATTTTTGCAAATTAACAATGCTTAATTCTATGATAATATTGCTAGTTCGAGAAATTAATTTTTCTTCGATTTATATCGAATTCATTAATACGGACTTCAGGGGCTATTTTCCTAATGTTCCTGTAAACATTATTTTATTTTTATTTTATTGTTACGAATTACGATGCTTTATTTACATAAAAAAGCAAAAATAAATTCTTACTGAAAACCATAACTTTATTAAAGGTATTTTTGTTTAAACAAAATAATACATTTTCACTAAGATATAAATAAATATAATATGTTCATTATATTCCGCGAGCATTACTTGATAAATACTGAACATTTTATTAAAATTGGTTAATTTCCTGATTTTTGGTGAATTTTTAAGTAAAGGGGGGATCAAAATGTCTATACATTTTGGGCATCGGCATTTATTTTGCCCGTACCTAATAACTGAAATTCCATGCGCATATTTTCTTAATGACATGTTAAATGATTTAACGTACATCTTATATTTGATGCAACCAAGCATCTCTAATATAAACTCTGTCTTGGAATATGTTGGCCGTGATAAAATTTTTAGTAGCACTATTTCACTAAGCGCTCATATTTAATATCTGAACAAATCTACTATCAGACCAAATACGGAGTACTCTCGCATATTTAAGCTGGTGAATCTGTGCCCACTTTAAAGGTTCTTGTATAAATTGCATAAACATATGTGTAATTTGATTAGCATGTGTTCCTCTAAATTGTCTTATAAATTTCGATACGTCCTTTGTTCCAACTCGTTTAACTCGTTGGTTTAGATGTCTCCCTCAATTTTTTGTTTAAATACGCTATTATAAAACAACTTCTGTTCCAGTGGCTTCTTTCCAATGACTGTAAGACTGTGGAACTCTTCTTTTGCTAACTATTTTCCTTTTACCTAAAACCTGAGTATTCTCACGGCCAAGTTTAATGAGCAGCGCAAGTCGTTGCAAAAACTATCTTTCGTACTTGTTAGCTCCTTACATAAATTGGCTTCATGTGTTGTCTCAATCCATTTCAATAAAAATGACGCACTTTTACTATATTTACTCCTGTAATTTAGTAGTATAAGCAAACATAACAGCAATATTTTAGGTCTGGGGAAATGTTGGGTGTGTACTATATAGACATATTTATGTGGTGTCTAGTTTGTCTTTTTGCAGTACACGTGGCACTAGATTTTACGTAAGTATTAAACTTTTTTACGCGTGAATGCTAGGTTATGAAACTCTAAGAAGAATGCTATCAGCCAAAGCAATCGCTGATATAGTTTCTTACTCTTGTTAAAAGGATATAAATTTCCGTTAATTCGATTAAATCTAACCATCAATTTATGGCCGATAAATAAACACATAGATATTACTTCATACGACTCAATCGTATAAGTAAATGTTTTCTTTTACGAATACTTACCCATACAGTCCATTTTATAGGAACCGATCCCATAACATTGAAGATATTGTAATTGAGAAAGCAGAAAATCGGAGTCCAATAAACATCTATAAGCACAAAAAAATAATGCATTATTTAACCATCTGTGTTACTGCAAACATCAAAATTATTCATGTGCATGATAAAGTATATATATATAATACAATAGGTCTTGATGTATTAAACTAAAAATTTATTTCTCGCTTGCTTAATACATGGGTATACCTATTTTAAGTACAATCATATAAACATCAAAAAGAACTTATTCAATTAATCAATTTTTCGCTTGCTGTTCAACAACACATTCTCTTTCTCTCTCTCTTTCTCTCTGTATATATATATATATATATATATATATATATATATATATACATATATTAATGATGGAACGTTTTCAAAATGTTCGCTAATTAAGTTCTAACAACGATATATATATGATATATATATATATATATATATATATATTAGTGATGGGACGTTTTCAAATTATTACCGATTCTGTTCTGACTTAACGATACTGTTGCAAGTACAGATTCCGAGTTCGATGGTTTCTACATGACTGTTCGCTCCCATGTAATGCATATATTTTTCAAAATATAAAATTACACTTGGGGATACGGGAGGGGTGTATTAGGAGTGTAGATCTTTCTAAATGTATTCTAATATGCTTTCCTTCTTATTGGATTAAGATTGCAAGACAAGTTTTGTTTTTCTTTTAAGCCACATCTTTTTTGCATTTGATCGGCGTGTATGCTATTTGAAATTTCCTTAAAGAATTAAGAAGAATCATTTTACTGCTTAAACAGCATTTTTAATTTTATGACAAGTTTCGCGTTACTATTAAGTAAAGTCCATGTTTTATATCGCAATTATTTGCTTCGTTATTAGATTCGTTTGCGTTACTATTTAAAGAGAAACGATATACAAATAATAATAATAGAAGTAGTAGTATAAGTTGCGGTAATAATAGTGGCAAAATATAGATTAACACCGTCAGGTAAATTAATACCCTCCCCCAAATGATTATTCTTTTTTGACATGATTACATGGCGGATAAGTAAAATAAATAATTTAGAATTTCTAGTAAGAAAGCAGCGTCGCACATAAATTATAAGTAAAATGAAAAGCATTTTCTACCAATTTTACCTTTTTGATCTAATTTTCTCTTTGCTGAAAAATCAACGAAAATACACGTAGAACGTAACATTTTCGCCAGAATGTTGACAATTATTTGATGTATTTCTACCACCAGCGGCTGCGCATTTTTTTTAATTATGACTTAGCAGAGTAGGCCGTAAATTTGTTTTAAAAACACGCTTTAATATAAGTTAAAGCACAAATAAACTTATACGCTGGGTAGAAGATTCGTGCATTTTTTAACATTTATTTGTTTCATATTTGTTTTTCATCACAATCTACTAAGCGCACTTCGTAACTGTAGTTTAATGTAATTTGCATATCAAGGAGGCTACACACTGGAATAACGTAATCGTAGGCTGGCAAATCCGATGGCGTGAGTCGAGTTCTGGAGTACCGGACTGAACGGGTATAAACTGAAAATGTTCGAATGCTGACAAGAATCCATTGTTTTTTTTTTTTACTATAACCTGAAAAATAATGTCGCTGCGACCGAGTGCAAATTTGAAAGCATTCTCAAAAGGCGAATTAAACGAGTCACATCGAAATGTGCAAGCCTCAAAGAAGGGAAAGATTAAATGAGTCGCGTCAAACTGCGAAAATTGAAAGTGTCGACAGAATGTGAATATAACATTGAACGCGTTGAAAAATTGAAAGATGATTCGCGTAGACCTTTAAACATTGAAAGTGTAGAGAATGAGAATATTAGAAGATACGATGAATGAATCAGGCCCTTTTTGTATTCAGTGGGGTTCGTTCGATTTTCTTTAATGAAATAAACGTGTTGAAATGTGCTTTTCTTAAATATTGGAAAGGCATTCGAAAGTAAAAAAAAATCGTCATGCTCTGGATAATTTAAAATGCGTGCATATTTATGTAACCACCTATTTAAAATACTTAACCGGTAGTTATTTTATGAAAGTACAACTCGAAAAAAAAATCGTCGCTTTTAAAAGAAATTAAAATGCGATTCGGTCGACTTATATGTATTCCATAGTTGCCGTTTTTAAATGAGAAATTTAAATGAAATTCGGTATTTGCTGAAGAGAGCTGTCGCTTTTAAAGGAAAGAGTTTCTTTATGAAAGTACAATTCGAGTAGAATTCTTTTTTTTAAGTCGAAAAAAATCGAGTGCAAGCTGTGTCTTAGCCGAGTAGCGTAGGCTTATAGAAAGACAAGCATGGTTTTAAGTATATGAGGTAATCTTTAAGGATCAAGGGGGAATGTAATTTTATGTGATTTGCATATCAATGAAACACTGAAACAACGTAATATAAGGCCGGAAGTCAAGTTGGCGTGGAGCTAATTCGGGAAAACCGGACTGAGCGGGTCGGAACAGAGAATGTTCGAATGCTGACAAGAAATATTTTTTTTAGTAACCATAGCTGACTAAAACATCTCTGAAAGGAGGAAAAAAAGGATGTGTATTTCAGAAAGAAATAAGGGAATTATGAGTATGTATGTGCTGATAGATTTTCAACGAGTTCCTTATCGAATATTTAAACAAAAGGTTTTTTTCTTCAAAAGGAAGAGGAATGGGCGCGTTTTTTTTCCACCGGTATACGAAAAGGGGTAATGCTCTAACGGACCGTTGGTTTTATATATCTAACACCTTTTGTTGAAACTGCATTTATATTGTACAGTTTAACTCTGTAATTGTTTTGTTTCAACAATATAATCGTTGTATAGAAACCGACAAGGGGAGTTGATCGTTTTTTTATTTTTTTATTTATGTTTGTCGTGTGTGGCTTTTGGAATTAACTTGTTTTAAATTGCAGAGTCACCACCAGAAAATCTGGAGGTCATTTCGATAACCCTTCGTGCGGAGAGTAAAGGGCCAGCACCGATCAATATTACACAATAAAGGTTAGTCAAGTTTTTGTTTGAGAAAAGCACAGCACTGTCCTAATGGATATAGTAATCACTGGAAGAGGAATAACTGTGAACAGTTAGAAAAAACATTACGAGGATACATAAAACTTGTCTATAAAAAAAACTATTTACTTTCATTAATTCCATACATTTTAGCTTGAAGAGTCTCTACATGATCAAATGAGGAAATTATAGTCAGCTGTATTGTCAAATGTTTTCCTGTAATTTTTCGTTACTCTACTTACGTATTACCGACTATTCAAGTTAATACTGGAAATTTTCAGGATTCGCTATAAGGAATGAAACCATAGATTTTGTGTAATTTAAGTAATCTAAATGATAGAACGGTACTATTGTCGCCCTAAAGAAAACACTATTTTAAAACTTTCATGAAAACTAAAATAAAGTGAATAGATTATGTAGTAGAGTTGACTTCTATTCAATGTAGTGGGGAAAATGCCTTTTCTTAAATAGCCGGCGGGAGCTTGGCGAAAACTCGGAGGATAGCAACGATCAGGCTGGGGTTTGGTATTGTAGGAGGTCATGTTGGTAGTGCCCTCGGCGTATATCCAAGCAAGGTAGTCCAGCTAGTTCAGGTTGATGAGGAGGGAGGCTCGTAAGAAAAAGGTACAAAGTTACAGCACTCTTTCTGAAGAAAACTCTGGGTTTTTTTTGGACATGGACCGGCGCAGTCCTGCTACTACATCCAATGTCTGCCAGCAGCCACGTGATTTGCTAAGAAGATTCCCGCACCCTTTAAGCACATTAAGTCACACTTTGGTATTGACTTTCGAGGCAACTTCGAATATGTGATGTCCCATGATGAGATTGCTGTCAATTATTTTGCCGTCATAACTTGGATCAATAGAGAGCATGAGTTGTTCAACGGTGCACTTCCTATGTAACTGTTGAACATTGATAGGTTGCTCTTATGGCTTTTTGGATATGTACCGAACTGGCCAACTAATATATGATTTGCAACAAAAAATAAATCACACGGAAATGGAATCATCTCGTCTTTTCTAGGGCGACAATTTTATCGCTTCACAATGTATCTTTATATCTATATATTAATATGATAACGTGTACGTTCTTTTGTGTGTCACGCTTTCCGGCAAATTTCATTGGTTGACATTCAAGAACACACACGCTATCGAATTAATGTGTAGATTATACTAAATGTGAGTTAATGAATTTGGTGAGTGTTTAATAAGATCCCAGGCATAATCTCCTCCTTCTTTTCGAGTAGGGGTGATATTCTGACGTGTTTACTTCCGGTGATGATATCATAATCTTCTGTCAAAAAAGATGGATATGTACTACATTGACATATGATGTCATATTCAAAAAATCACATGGATGTACTACTGATTTCAACAAATCAGATAAATAGATCAGTGCACGCTAGGGGCATATTTGAACATTCCAAAATTTACGTAAATATATCAAGTAATACTGAGTTCATATTTTCGTTCTCAATGTCCTCATGGCAGTAATTGCAAAAAGATTTCTTAAGGGGGGGGGCAATTAAAGTCACTGGAATTCTCAGACTGATACTACACTCAGAAATTTATGTTGAAGTAATGTTGCCTCATCCCTAACAGTGTTAATGTTTTATGTATTAATTTCGAAAACCTGCTGAAACAATTTATGATTTAAGCATTACTTTATTTCATGTATACTTTTAACAGTGGGGGGGCTATGAAATCAGTCCCGGAAACGGCTTAAACTGTGTACGCATTATACATAACTTTATTTCATGTATATATTTAACAGTTTGGTGGCGGATATGAAGCCAGTCCCGAAAATGGCTGAAACCGTTTACGTTTAAGACATTACTTTATTTCATGTATATTTTTACAGTCGATTGGGGTATATGAAATCCGCCCTGGAAATAGCTGCAACTGTTTAAGCAATAATCAGCCAATGTATTATATCAAAGTAATTATTTTAGTAGGGGGCGATAATGTGTGTTAAAATTATGAAAAATTATTGTCGGAATTAGTAACATATCCAGGAATTATCAAAAATTATGAAATGTGAGTTAATTGATTGGTGCGTTTGTAATTAAATAATCAACCCAGACAATATATCGAAGTTATTATTTTAGTAAGGGGAGAGGCGATACAGTTTTAAAAGGGCTAGAATAATATGATCGTGTCTTCATTCATGCTGAACGCTGATAGAATGCCCAGCAGTAATATATTACATATGAAAGATTCTACTGTGGAATTTCCACAGGTCTTGCTAGTAATTTATTATTAAAATAAGTACTTACCATCGATTGGGATACTTATCCTTTTCACTTGGCTGGCAACATTGGGAAAATTCATAATGGTTACAACCACGGTGAGCCACATATTAAAGCATACAGTCCATATCTGTAGGAGGAAAACAGAAAATACCAAAAAAGTGTTATTTCTCACGTAATGAGGTTTGCTATGATCAATACACTATAGCAGAGAAGGCACTAATTTTTTATCGATATTTTGTGACGTCAAGCGTACATAATACCAGTCATCTAAGTAACAACTCTAACGTAGAATTATTATTGTTAAATTACAAAATGCAATAGAAATTGAGGTTAGTGGCATGGTAAGCAAAAGACTAACACACACCATCCACATCTGTCGTCAAAGGAATGAAAAAACAAACGAAAGTGATTTATCGAGCAACAACAACAGAAGTGGATAATAATTAAGAAGCCATGCTTTTTCATCGATATTTAGTGACATGACGCGACCATAAAACCAGTTATCCAAAGAAAACTCCAACGTTTAATAATTGATATTTCATTGAAAAATGTATTTCAATACGTACACAACATACACATCACCTAAATAAATTATCAATCACTTAATAATCGATGCAACGTTTATGTAGAGTTACTTTGAGTACAAACGAAGATTGAATCGACAGCGTTACACAATAGTCGAATCAGTACTGAAAGAAAGTTTTAGTATCACGAGTCCTCTATCTATATAAATAAAACAGCAGACCTAATTGTGTAAAAGTTTACCTAAAACTCGTAAAATACTGGCCTTATAACACCTGAATTAATAGGAAATAGTAATCACACACTAAATGCAGATTATAACCAGTAAAATCTTTGTTTGGAGAGATGAAACACGTGTCAGAAATATGTCGGCAAGTTGAAATACAAAATTTTCATTTAAAATATACACACTTCTATTAGTTGTACGCATGCGCAAATTCATTCATAGTAATTTAATTTTAGCAAAAATCGTTTAATGTTAATTTTTTCTGATCTATCTGTTGGGTTACCTCGAATGGTGGTGAATACAGATGGAACATTAAATGTTTTAATTTCGCTTCTATCTGATAATCCCGAAGTCATTTTTTTTTTACATTTGAAATTATTACTATACATTCGGTACGATATAGTATAAAATAAGGAATTTGTTCTATAATAATAAATACGAAATCTGCATGAATTAAAGTATATGTCAGTGTATTTTACGTCCTAGAAAACTGGGCGCCCTTGCTAGTTTGTAATAAAATAAACGAATGCTTGTTCTAGTATTCGAAGAATACATTTCCAAAACATTTTTTATCATGTTTATGTCAAAAATATACTTCTACTAAACCTTATTTCTAGACTCCTTTGTCCAACGTTGATCAAACTATATTATTTAGACATGATGATCGATAATTCATATTGTTTAACTCATTTGAACTAACCTGCTCTTCTTGAGTCTTATCAAAATGTTTAGGTTGATATAAACTCCGACCTTAATATATGCGTCGAGCTCAAAAATCTGCATTTAATTTAAGAAAGTAACAGGTGTTCGTTTCATCAGCCATAACAGGGTCGAAGTCCTAAATTATTCCTACACTGATATTCTGAGTATCTCCCACACTATTTATTAAAACATTCACCCTTCAGAAGAGTCTCTTTAAATTGATTACGGCATTGAGCCTTGTCGTGACAGATAAAGTACTTAGTAAATTTAACACTCAAGATAAATACAACAAAGAAATAATCGATATAACAGAACTAATTTTATTTCTAGCATTTTAGATTAAGATGGTTTTAAAAGAAAGTGTACTTCGGAAAATATTATGTAATAATGGATGAAATTTAAAACAAGAAATAAATATTTAAGTTTTAAATAGGTATTTTTAGTTATATAATCCCTTTTTAATTTTATAAAATACCCCAAAACACTTTATGTTGGGGGAATATTTATTAATTTGTGATCGAAGCCATTCCTATATATTATGCATTCCTTATCTGAATCGGGATAAGCGAATATAGATTGATAGCTGTATATAGAGACAGCGAAAAATATTAATCGAGTAAGGAATGGTTTGTGTACAGATCTGAAGAAATTTAAAAGGTTAAAACCCAGTAACCGCTCATGTAGTTTTTTCTCGCATATTGTTTAGGTTTATTTAAAAAATATTTAGTTGCTTTTTCAATGGTATAGCCGTCTGTCATTAAAATATGAAAGTATATTAATTAAAGCTATATAACGACATAAAGACATTCGTTCCCTGAACAATAAGTTGGAGCACTACACAATATACATAAAATATTTCTTAGGAATGCTAGATTAAAAATTTAATGTAAAAGATAGCCACACATTTTTAGAAGACATTTATTGTGAATCAAATTTAAATGAGAAATTTTAAAACTGAAGTGTCAGAAATATTGATAAAACCATTTTTATTTACATGCGTTGTTGTAAGTCTGGTATTTCGCTAAAAAAATTAGCACAAGCAGAGTAAGAAGTCTGGTCCGTATTTTTTTTCCTTCGTGTTGGTGTTTTGGAGGAGGTGATCCCTCTGAGTAGAAGAGAAAATAAATATATGTGCTTTTCCAGTTGTTTCACGTGTGTTTTGCTCCAGCTGGAACAACGGGAACAGCACTGTATTTTAGCGAAATATTATACTTATAACAATAAAAAAGGAAAATAAAAAATATTTTATTATTTCCAACACTTTCACATTTCTCATTTAAATTTCATTACAAATTTAATGATTTGAAGGCCAGGAGTTCAGATTTGTTTTTAATAAACAAACATAGTTATTTATTAAATTATATTCATCAGGGTAAGGACGCTTCATTGTAATCGGAATCGGGAATTGATAAAATTAGAATTTTTGATAGGTAAGAGAATCACTATTGGAATCGGAAACATATGAGCTTATTTTGCGATGCCAAAAACGATATTTTTATTGCTACTATCTGTTTTGAAAGTTTAATTTTCAATGGCTCGTAATTATAATGCGAAAAATAAATATTCAATGATTTTATTTCATCTTTAAACTTTATAGATCGTGTTGCATGTGTAGTTTTATGTTTGCGAAAATATATGCATATATTACATTACTTTTTATTGTAATGCAGCATCTCTTAATAAAAGCTTTATATATTTAGAATTTTTAAAAGGATTCAGAATCGAAATCTCTAATTGTATCGGAATGTGAGATTTAGAATAAGAATAGGTATCATAAAATCGTGGAATAATAAAATAACTACTTTGTTAGATTATATCAGTGACCTATTAGTTATTATATGCATAGTGGATGTCAGTTTCAATTTTAGTCTGGTATTTCAATATTGCAAGCAGCATAAATTCTCATTAAGCCACACTGGTTTTATAAGATGAAACATATATGTATATAGATGCACAAATGTTCACTGGAAGTGTATTTAATTGCTCCACTTTAAGGTAAACTACTCAGTAGGAACAAGCCCACTAAATAAGGCAGTATTGCGTCGTTCGTTTCCTTTATCGGGAAATTAAACAAAAGTAAAAAAAAAACAGCATATATAAATTTTAATTAGATATATGCCCTTTCCATTTAATATTAATAAATTTGATATTGGTAATTTATGCGGCAAAAACGTTCGATTAAAGTTGGTTGAATTTATCTGAATATTGAACAAAACGGACGATTGTATAGCAATATCTAGTCAAACTGATGTCTTATGACAAAATATGGGTATTCAGATAAATAATATACCGCGCACACACAAACACACACACACATATTCGGTGTGAATATTCTCTTTCTACTGACCTTCTTGAAGATTTTCCAAGGCTGTGAACGAGGTGATTGTTTTTCTGGCTTGATTTTAATTTTGTTAGTGCAATGCACATACAAAGGCTGTGAGAAAATGTAAATTGATATATAAAGAGACATAAGATAAGAGCAAAAGCGAGAAAGAAAGGAAAGGAAGAAAGAAAAAGAGAGAGAAAAGAGAGAAGAAATATATTCGTAAGAAATTATTGAGAATATTATCGTCCTGCGAAATAGTATTGCGAAATATTTAATGTCTGTTGATAAATATATTTATTTCAACTTGAGGAAAAAAAATACTTGTGTCGAACTGATTTACGATGAAATAGCAGACCCATGTTAAGTAACGTTACTTAATTAGTAATGTTACTAAATAAAAATGTCGGTACCGAACAATTGCATTCATTCACAGTAATTAAGGACCGGATGCAACTCTTTAAATGCACTGTAATCTACTCATGTCTGAATGTAAAACATAATAAAACTGCTCAACAGGTTAAAAGATGTAAATGGAAAACCCAGAAGTTGATTTTTTTGTTAAACTCAAAAATGTCATATTTCGTTTTCATCCATATGTGATCTTTCTTTAAAAAAAACAAAACAATTAAATGAGACAAAAAGATAGTCTTAAATTTAAAAAAAAAAATGTGTGTTAGTTAGTTATGCGTGCTCTAACGTTTTTCCTCGTCCCAAGACGGTAGATTTATAAATTGTTTCTGACATGGCAGCACTACCATTAGGTACCGGCGCCCAAATATATGATGACTTTAATGTCCACCACAGTAATTGATATCGCTTCTCTAGATCTAGAGCTACAGCCGGTAGCATCACGCATAACTTTTCTATATTCCATTCTCGTATAAAAACGGTAACGTTCCCGATTCGTCTCTTAGATCAACAGTATCAGCAATCCTCACTCCTAGACCAATTCCTGACCGAACGAGGCCTGTCTAAAAAGTATACCGTTTTCATTTTTCCTGTGTTAAATTTAGACAATAGTGCGGCACTACTCTAGACAGTGACGAAGGACACTTTCATGCGCATGGGTCAGTTTTGTCACCCTCATCCAGATCGTAAGTCACTGCAGGTCTATTGCTGAATGGGGCGCTACACCACATGATCATCGGCGTATCGATCCTCTCAAGATGACTAAACGTGTTGAAAAAATGTTGTCAAAAGCGTGATGATTCTTCCAGCGAAACAATTCGTAGAATTGTGCAGGTGTTTGGAGATGTGATCAGTATAACACAAATTAAGGCGTGGCTCAACCGATCCAAAATTGCCACATATCAGCGAAGAGTGGCTAGGGTTCTGGCAGGCTCCAAACTATTCTGAGTGCAACTGCTGTAGAGAAGGTTCGAAGATTAGTGATGCATTCATTTAAATGCATGTTTTTATAGGGAACTTTTGTAGCAAATCCAACTCTCCCCAATAAAGCACTTCTAATTACGCAGTTGCTATTGCTCCAAGGAAGCATGCGTACTGCAGATTTATCCAACATAACCGCATAAAAACATGGCTGACTTTTAACAGAATTGAACATAAAAGTTTTTATTCAGACAAATAGAGAGAATTAAAAGTTGGGTACATCACACAGTAGTTAACGAAAAAGAGGAAAGGTAAAATATAAGTTAATATATGTTGGTTAAAATATTAAACTGAAATCTAAAGCTTCATTTCGATTCGGGACTAACCAGTAATTTACATACACGAAAAAGATTAATTAAACCTATCATGTAAAAGTCTTGTAAAATTGACAAAACTGTTACTGGGTTAAAGATAAAATTTGAATCTAAATTAATGAATCGTTAATCATTTAGCGGTAACACGAACAAATAAGTTTATTCGTGTCAACAAATATAAGAGATCACTTTGTGTGGATTTGATTCAGCAATCCAATTTGTGGGATTTGCATATGAATGTATTTTGTTAAATAACGGCACAATCCAACGACAAAAAAAAAAGAAAATCTAAAGTCAGAATTAAATTAAAGTTTTCCTAGTGTTTTTTAAGCATCTAGTTGAAATGCACAAAATATATAAGGTAGATTCGAATCCAAATATATTATGCAACTTGTATTCTAAAAAGAAATAGTTTTGTTTTTGCTAAATAAAACGAGTGAATATTTTTTTTAAATATATTTGCGTACATTTCTTTACAGAAACACGTGACACAGATTAGGTGTAAAATGATATATTTACAAACGTTTACAGGATATGATAAAGGTTAAGCTGAGCTTACTATCCAATGGTGTCAAATATGGATGGACGTATGCGCTGTGCACTACTGGTACCCCTGATAAATTTATAGTTTACGATATGACAATTGAGAGTTTTACCTGACATCGTGATATAATACTGAAAGACTCCATTTAAATTTCGGTCTCAAACATGAAATTGATAAAGATAAGCCAAGTGTGTTTTTGTTTGCTTTATCGTCATTTCTAAAAAAACTACAGACCCTGAAGTTATCTCAAAAATGGGTAATTGTATGTGTACACGGGTATTAAAATAAAGATACTAAATCTGTTGGAGTACAACATAAATTAATAATAAAAGAATAAGGAAATATTTCCACTCACTAATCTGTGAAATATTTTGTTGGTTATCAAAGCGATTGCCACGATAAAAATAGTCGATGAGAAGTAGAGCAATGCGGATGTTGTAGCGTTCGAAGAAACTGCAAAACAAAAAAAAAATTCTCAATGTC